>NW_002238036.1:0-74791 GCF_000150955.2 Phaeodactylum tricornutum CCAP 1055/1
CCTAACCCTAACCCTAACCCTAACCCTAACCCTAACCCTAACCCTAACCCTAACCCTAACCCTAACCCTAACCCTAACCCTAACCCTAACCCTAACCCTAACCCTAACCCTAACCCTAACCCTAACCCTAACCCTAACCCTAACCCTAACCCTAACCCTAACCCTAACCCTAACCCTAACCCTAACCCTAACCCTAACCCTAACCCTAACCCTAACCCTAACCCTAACCCTAACCCTAACCCTAACCCTAACCCTAACCCTAACCCTAACCCTAACCCTAACCCTAACCCTAACCCTAACCCTAACCCTAACCCTAACCCTAACCCTAACCCTAGCGAGTAACTTACCTTAACACCTTCGTTATTCTGGGAATAGTGCATTAGCTCCTTTTTACGTCCTGTACGTACCTGACCCTAACCCTAACCCTAACCCTAACCCTAACAAGTCACGCAGCCAATGGCGGCACACAACCGTACGTAAGCGAGGATCATGTTTTGCGGACGTCAAGACGGGCTTGGCTTTGATGGCTTCGTCGCCAGTCGCAAAAACGGAACCTTCCTTGCGATACGGCAGGGGATCGAGTGTTTTGGGAATCCCATGTTCCAACGCGAAATTCTCGAAATTGTATTCGACTTGGTTCACCGTGATCCAAATCACCACACTGCATGATCACCAGTCTTCTCTGTTGTGTACCTACCCTTACTGCAAAAAAACATCCGCGGTTGATGCTGTTTGCATCTACATTTGCTTGGTGCCGTGAGTGTTTCTAGTGTAAAATTTGACAAAAGAAAAATTCTCTACTAGCTAGAAGCTGTATCAACGGCGAGTCCATTTTGGCTTATACTGACTGTTCACAGTTGTACGTAAGCAACACAAAACGCAGACGCGATTTACGGAAGAACGACCAACTGTGAAAGGTGTTTGCCAGATGTCAGCAAGTCAGGTATCCCTGTGGGGTAACTTTCACCCTTTTTGAATCTGAGTGGGAATTGTTTGGATCCCAGTGGGATGTGTTAAGTAAAAAATGAATCCCTGTGTAAAGATAAAATATACATTCATGTATAAATTTACTACACAGGGATCTCCTTTTGCTTAGGATCTTATGTCACGCTTCAATGCGAAACCAAGAGAAGGCCACTACAATGCGGTGCTTTGTATGTTCAGCTATTCAAAGCGACACTTGAATTCCAAGCTTGTCTGTGACCCTAAAATGAGAGAATTTTCTCAGGTCAAGTTCTCCGATCCTACGTGGAAGGAGCAATACCCAAATGCTGTAGAGGAACTCCCTCCAGCAATGCCAAAACCTATGGGTAGGTCAGTACAAATCACGGTGTTTGTGGATGCTGCTCATGCAGATTGTCACGTCACGCGGAGATCGACCACCGGCATACTTATTTTTATAAATGGAACACCAATACGTTGGTACTCCAAGAGACAAAACACTGTCAAAGGATTGACATATGGATTGGAGTTTGTTGCCATGCGCATAGCTTCCGAAATAATCATAGCTTTGCGGTACAACCTACGGGTATTGGGTGTTCCACTTTGTGGACCCGCAAATGTTTTCTGCGACAATATGAGTGTCATCACAAGTTCGACGATACCTTCATCGGTACTTAAGAAAAAGTGATAAGTTCTACCTGCTTACAAGTGTATTTGTAGAATACGACAAAAGAGTAGAAGTTGGGGGGAAAGCCTTGTAGAGGCTCTGATTGTTTAATTGGTAGGTTTTTAGATTGAGATTGTGAGACTAAAATATCGATTCCAAAATGAAACCTTTTGTGTTGGAAACAGAATGTGCGAACGTAGAAACCCCGTAGCCAATGTACTGGCTATTAAATCATTGACATAGTTTTTGTCGAGATGATTGGATCACCTATGTGATTGCCAAACCATCGAGTTCGGATGGTGCCAACAGTATCTGTTGACAACTTTCATCTAGGGAAACCGTATGGTAATCAGGAATATTTCGTTCCTAGCATATCAGGTTTGATAAGACGAGTTGTCTTATACGCCTCATGCAACGGAACCAGAGTTGTGTATGTTGCAAACATTTGGGTGCATAACGCAAATATTTGGTTTCCTATGAGACGCTTCGTATTTTCCTCCGGCATGCCACACACGGGAAATGAACCCAACAAGGACAGTCGTCTGGCCACTGCGTCTGTCCTACGACAGAGCCAGGAAAAAGGGAATGGCAATGAGGCCAAGATCTAGAGCTAGTGAATCCTAGATAGATGTTCCAACAAACAATGCTAAGGCTAAGCAATTCGATCTACAACGTAGTATCAAATTGTAGCATTGTGTGGCTATAATTTATCACTCTTGGCTCTTGTCGCAGTTTTCTTACCACCAGGCCAACATGTCTAGAAGGGCGCACTCAACAATGGCTCTGACCATATCTACGTTGTCAGTGCTTTGTTTGCCACAACTGGGAGGCGTACTTGTCCTTGGTTGAGAGTCACAAGTGAACCAACCAACAACAAATCCCATCTGGTTCTGCGGGTTTGGGCCGATCCTGAGATACTGGAGGACCTCGGTGATGTTTTCTTTTTGATTGGGTCCTTTGGACTCCGTGTTAGACAACGTGTGTGTTTTGGCGCACTCCAAAATATGGGCCATTGTTTCATTGCTGCTGTGGCTAATTGACGCCTGCTTATACTTGCAATCCGATTTTGTCATGGCCGGTAGAGTCAAAAAGAGCCATGATGTTCAAAGCAATTCAATTTTTGTTTGACAAAGTGCAATTTTTCCCCTTGTGGTAGATCTATATGGAATCTCAATTTTGTACTGCTGAGAGTGACTGTGTGATCAATGGGGTTAGGGCAATACAGTAGAGGATGGAACCAACAACAACAACTTTGACAACAACAATGGTGAGAACAGATTTGTCAATCTGGGACAAAGTAAACCCTTGGTTGGCTGCAACTGCCCAATGTGTTGTCAAAAGGTGCAATGCAAGCATGCCGTTTGGAGCACAAACAAAGGGATTTTTGATGATATAGAAAAGACTGTGCTGTAATTGCAATGTAGGAAACAGAAAGTAATGATATCAAAGCCATATCCTATAAATCAAGAATATGGATACTAATGATAGATATCCTTTCAGTTGCAAGGGGCTTTCCCATTTTTGATTTGACCAAAGTTGGTGTAGGCAAAGTAGCAGTGGTATTGGAGGACTCTATCTGTGATAGCAGGAAACTTTGCTTGGCTGTAGTAGCCCACGAGTTGCGCAATCTGTTGCAAACAATGCTTTCCCTTTCCCTACCTATGATGCAAGTGACCAAGAAAGTTGCAGAAGCAGGCAGTGTTGGGGGCTGAACAAGTAATACCAAATAGAATCAACAATAGAAATTGAAGATAAAATAGATATCAAACAAAATGCAACCAACATGTGTAAAAAAACATCCATAGACACTACAAGCATAACAAATACTAATTTTAAAGCAACTAGTTCATGATGTTCCTGTAGAGCCCAGGCTGTCAATAGGGCCAGCGCAACTGTTTTGTATTGCTTGATTTGGGACATTGTTTGCATCTTGCTTGACCATTGCTTGTTTTGTTTGCTCTCTTTCCTGATTGTCCTACAAGGTGGCTAATTCTTGCTTAGCGCTTCTTCAAACCACTGCCAATATCCCTCTCCCTGTGCGCGGCTTTCACCTGCTTCTGGAAATTCTTGTGGAAGGATTTTACATTGTCTTCCCCATTCCAGGAAGCCACACAGCGGCAGGCGGATCTGTTGCAAATGAAGTACCAGATTTTGTAAAAAGCTCTGAATTTCGCTCCAAATCAGCAACCTACATCATCACCAGTGTTGTCTGGTGGTAACTACCCCTGTCTGCAAACAAAATCCGCGGTTGATGCTATTTGCATGCTGTATTATAGCTGAAAAATACAAGAGGGAGTGCGAGAGTTGTGAGTGCAGCCTCAATAGGTCCACCAAATCTGTACTCAAATGCTGCCGCTGCACGCTTTTGTTGCTTAGGAACAGCTGTTGCAACTGCCGTTGTGCTATAGTCTTCCAGTGCCTTTATAGGCGCCAAAGGATACTTTTAATTCTTGTGTAACAAGATCTGTTTTAAAAGCCAACAGTACTTTTTCCTCCAATTTCATGTCTCATACCCTTTCCATCTTCATTGACTGTAAGGTTGTCTGTCCTGTTGACCTACATACCTTACCTGTGTTTGCTGTCAGTTGCAGCTACTACAAGAAAAGACATTTGCACAGTGGCATTCATCATGCAAAAGACTGGTTGGAGTCCTGGCAACAGTTTGTTCTCTGTATGCTTGGTGTAAAGTGTTTGCAGTCAACTGCTGTGAAATAGGTTGATCAAAGCTTGACGGGTTGGAAGCAGCTCTTCCATGCCAGGGTGATACCTCAGCTATGTCATATTCAGAGCATACACCAAGCATTGGATTATTTCAAATTGCTAATCTTACTTAAAAGCCGTTTCGCGCTTAATCTAATGTAAGAAAATTTTCAGATTTGGCCAAAATAGCAATTTTCCTCGATTGTAAACAACTGACACCAAAATTCATCAATTATTTGGTTTGTTTTGCCTACAACAGTATATACAATCATTTGGTTCCTTTGCTGTTAGTACAATTCTGGTCCGTTGTTGTCGCTTTCTAAATAGTAATTGTTGTGTATCTTCAATGTATACAAAGTAAAGCAATTACTCCGATTTTATGGAGTTCGTTGCAAAACATGGCACATGGCTACATCAGGATTCCATTCTATTGATACTCGAGAGCTTTTACTGTTATCTGAATATTTATCACGCCCAAAAGTGCTGCACAACCAATTCAATTGGTTGGCGACAAATAGGACAAGGACTTCCTTGGGCTTTCAAGATACGGGCACAGACCAAGCAACATGCTATATGACCTGTCTCCCCGTGAACTATTGTTGATGTCCGAAAGTCAGCCAAGCAAACCAAGCATTGATCTTCCAATGCTGATTGTCTATTTGGTATTTTTGCGTAGGTGCTGAGTGGTGGTTTTTTCAGGCGTGAACTTGTCAAGGACCCCTTTCTAGAACGTTCTGGTGGATTTAGTGGGGACAGTATTGGCAACGCGGTAAATTCATTGACTTGTGTCCCGCAGCAAGTCGGTTCTTGATGCGATTCTTGCATCTTTCGTAACTGAGAAAAGTGAAAGGCCCAAGGGGCATTGGGCTCAAACTCTCCGTCCAATTCGATAAGCTTTACTATTACCAAGTCCAGAGGTGGAGGATTGTTAAGTTTCCGACTTATCCAACCCCCATTTCCAGCTATACGCAATCGTTCCACGCAATCTTCTGTGGGGTGTTCAGCAAAAGCACGACTGGTGATAGATAGCATAGAACCTTCGGGTGCGTGTCCAATTTCCTGAGAAGACAATTCAACGCCGTCCCGAATGATGGCGCCCTCCTTTAGCATAACACAATATACGGCAGGAACAGGAAGCGGAAGAGGCTGCGCAATTTTACCTCGCTGACCTGACAAAGGATTGAGATATTCAGAGCACCAGCCCAAAACCATCTCCGGGTCTTTGGACTCATTTTCAGGGGGAACAAACACTTCTACTTGTAGGCGGGATAGCCCCATGGCATTGATTGCTTTACGCTTGACATGAACCAGAGAACCGTACGGGACTGTAGTGATGTGCTGCGTACTCAATTCAAGCCCTTTCCGGACGAATGCACCAACAGGACAGGACACCCTCCAAAGCCATTGTCTATCACTCAATAGTGCACTCAGCATCCCGGGGAATAGGAAGCGGTAACGATTAACGCTAAAAACAATGTATCCTTGAATTGGTGCCTCGATCCTTAAAAGTTCGGTGGCATCACTGGGACGATATACCCGACACCTGCCTGTCGAAGGTCCAATTGTCAACATTTCTGTCCCTAAAACAACCGTACCGGGTGACAATATACCAACTGTTGGTGTTGTTGACAAGGTGTCAAGGGAAGGCACTCTTTCAAAAACAATCAGTCGGCCGTTTTCAGTCCACCACCTATTTTCGTTGACTCGTAGCTGCGGGCGCGGCTCACTACTTTCATTCCATTCCAGCCACTGCCCTTCTTCTTCGTCGCGGCACAACCTTTCCCACTCATTCAAGGCAAGCTCTTCCGCATAGTTAGGCGTGCTGCATCTTAACTTCGCCGGCAGTCCGTCGAAACGATGTGACTTGCTACAACCAAAATTCTGCTCATCCTTTTGGGATTCATGACTGCCTCCTGACAAGAAGTCATTTCCCGTCGACGCACTTTGAATAGAATGAATGCTGCCGTTTGTCGCAGACAATGCTTCGGAAGCACTTGGTGGAGACCAGCAACCCAAGGGGAAGATCCCACTATTTTGCAGAACGCTACCGCTCGTCGCTTGGGATGCTGGTAGCGTGGAACACGCGTACAAAGCTGTTCCGGTAGCAGCTTTCTCATTCGGATAGCCTTCTGAAGTGGAAGTTACAGGCAAAGACGAGATTTCCTGCAGGTCTGTGGTGCTTTCATCGTTACATCTCTGTTCAGCAGTGTTGTCATCAATTTTTGCCGGATATTTTGGAAAGGAATGGATCGTATTCCTCATGCCATCACCAGGGACACCCTGTAGCACAACAAAAGTCCCGGGAAGCTCTGGCTGTCCAAAGTCTAGCATTTTCCGCGGATATTGGATGGATAGAACTCCTACTGATAGTCAGCACGTTCGCTTCTGCAAAACTTGCACCAGCTGCAAGTTTTGGTTTCGAGTTGACTGAGACGGCACCAAAATAAAGAAATTACCAATAAAGGAGCAATCAACACAATCAATAGCAGTTGGAGGGATCTAGGTAGGCCTGTTTAAACAGGTTATGGTACCAATGTTAAAAAAGACTTTTTTCGCAGGTTTTTCAATCGAAGGGGCTATGTTATCAAGATAGAGCCACATACCACAAAGGGTCTTGTAGCAACTTATACAAAGACATAGATTACGTTAGTGTAATCTATACGGTTGTGTTCCATCCTGGATGTTGGCTGTGCAGCGGGAGAAGGGTCTTTGGCATCACATTTTTTCTGCCTCTCTTTTTGTTTTAAAGAGACGAGGAAGCTCTGCAAGAGGTGTGTGCATTGTCAGCACTTCTAGCAACGCTTCAAAAATTTTGAATAATGTTGACTGGTAGCATAGGGATATGCAAATGAAAATGATTCGGATGAAAGCATTTTGTATTCGAACACCCCTCTAAGAAGAAAAGAGGTAAACCGGCCTTTTGTATAATGAAGAGTTCTATATTTACAGGAGATGTGCTTCTAATGAACAGTGCTGTGAAATGAAATTAAACAGAGCCAATGTGAGCCACTTGCGGTACGGGTACACTTTACTGTGTACGTAAAAGTTTGTGGCTACTTGGTTCTGCGTGATTGTGTGTAAACCACATTTAGGGATATACTCTGGGACAGCCAAAATCCCCCCCCCCCCCCCCGCGTTTGCGACACACACAATCACTGACGTATAAAGATTTTCTCAGGTGATAGCATGCACGAACGGAACCAATCCTATGTAATGAAAGTTGAAAAGGTCACAATATACATTTTATATGAAGTCAATTATTTTGTTAGTCGATCTATTCTCTCCACGAACAAGAAATTAAAACCCGTGATTTAAACGTGGCGATGGGATTCCATGTTAGAAAATGAAGAGGTTCCTTCTACTTGTTTGCGGCACATTTGTCGGCGCGGGCCATCCAATCTGTAACGATCATGATGAGTGAACTGAAGCAGCGGAAAAAAAGTACTGTGGCAGCGACCCGCAAGAGTAACACTTTGGGTGGACTTTCGACATGCGACGAATCTTTGAACTCCCAAGGCGCAGCGTCCAAGAAGTTAGCAGCAACAGACCGCCCTTTCTTTCCCAGCAACGGATCTGGTTCCCTTAGCGAGACACCGGTGAAGCAACAAAGCGCCGGTATGATGACGGGAGAGCAAGTCAATCGGGAAGAGTCGAAAAGCAAGCGCATTCTCATGCGAGTGTTTTTCGGAGCTTGCATGTTTAGCGTGTTTTGCGGATCGGTACGTGATGGATTCGGCATACGCATACTGTCGAGTCCTTCATGATTGTACACAGTTGACACTCAAGCGCGTTTGGCATTTTTTGTCCATTCCAGGTTTATATGGGGCACGTTTACATATGTACACTCGTAGCTATCATTGAAATGCTTCTGTTTCGAGAGCTTGTTCGTGTTCGGTACTCTGCTTTCTTCGCAACGATCGAGGACACAATTCCCCTCTTCCGGACAACACAGTGGATGTGGTTTGTTGTCGCGTGCTTTTACACGTACGGTGACTTTTTCCTCGATGCCATCCAAAACAATCAAGAATTGCACTACCTCTTGCCGTACATGCAATACATGTCGAGTGTTTCCTTTTTGCTTTACTCCGGTACTTTTGTACTCACGATTACCACACTACAGCGCGAACATATCAAATTCCAAATTAATCAACTTTGCTGGACAATTCTCGTTCTATGCTTGACCTTTGGACAGCTCAAGTACATCATGCACAACATTTTCAATGGTCTCTTTTGGTATGTCTTTCCTTGTTGTCTCGTCTTTACTAACGATATCATGGCCTACGTTTCGGGAATGACGTGGGGACGCAAGTTTATCAATCGACCATTTATCCGCTTTTCACCGGGAAAAACATGGGAAGGTTTTATTGGAGGTTGGATCTTCACAATGGTTATTGCATGGTATCTTTCGGGGTTTCTTGCCAAATTCACCTGGATGACCTGCCCTACGAATGAATTCCGACTTGCTCCTGTTTCCTTGGAGTGTGAGCTTGACCCCGTCTTCCAAATAGCACAGTCCTTCATCCCTGCGCAAATTTTCGATATACTTCCTCGTTACTTTGTCAAGATAATTCCGAGCGTTGTTGAGATTTGTTTTAAGAAGGGTAATCCGGATGCGCTCACGCGCTGTATTTCAGGCGAAGAGACTCACGTTCACCATCATTTCGAGCTTGTGTTCAAAAATTATTTTCCTGTTCAAGTACACGCACTTTGGTTAGCGATGTTTGCTTCGCTAGTAGCTCCCTTCGGTGGCTTTTTGGCTTCGGCAATCAAACGGGCATACGGAGTCAAAGACTTCGACTCGATAATTCCTGGACACGGTGGTGTCATGGACCGTATGGACTGCCAATTTCTTATGGCACTCTGCACATGGGTTCACTACAATACATTTGTTAAGCTGGCTACGGTCAGCGTTCCTCGATTGACTTACATGTACTCGCTGCTGTCCGAGCAAGAGAAGAAAGAATTTTTACAGTCGATTTCTGTTCAAGGGCGAAACAAAATCAAGAGCTTGGTGGATTTTGGCTTTTAACCAATAAGTTAGAAAGAGTGTTTGTGCAGCGACATTTATGGAGTTCTCGCCACCTCTTCAGGCTCTGTGATGTGGTGCTTTGAAGACAATGAAATCGTGTGCAATGCAATTTTATTCTATGGCCAAATACTGCTTTTCCTTTCGTCTCGAAGAGCTCATGCTGGCATTAAATCAGTGCTGGGCCTACGACTACCATCCTTCCTTCGACTAATGCGAGTTTTTTTGGGTGGCCTTCTCTTCAAAATCCATCACGGAAAGCTTTTCGTAGACACTGGATACCTCTTTCTCTCTATACATCACGTTGTCCTTCCCTTGATTTAATTCTACATATATCTAGTTCCGTTTTCTTCGCGGAAAGAGCACAATCTGACTTCGTTGAGAGTCATATCATCCTCGAAGAATAGAATACGAGCGATCTTCTGGCGCTTTGAACTATTCGGTGAAAGCGGTATCTTCTCCGTCTCACTTTCCGATAAAGTCAGTGTTAATGACGGTTGAATAGATGGGATGGCATCCGACAGCCGAGTACCGTCGGTTTCGATCCTGGACTTTCGAAGCGTCTTACTCCTGTTGGTACGGACATGGCGATTGGCGCGACGAACGCGTAATTTTCGAATCATGAAAGCGAAATTACAAACTAATCTCCTTTGTGGGCAAAACCTGTATCAGTTCATTTGACTGTAGCTTTATTCGCCGTCAATCGAAGTAGTATGAACGATACGAACAGTAATAATACAAGAGAAGCTAATAAGCGTTTGGTGGGGCTTCGCCAAATTGTGGACACTTTCAAGGTAATTGTAAATGGACTCTCGAGAGCGGAAAAACTCCTTCGTCCACTGCTGGAAATACAACTAACAAAAAGAGACATTGAAAGCTAGTAGAGCGTCTCAAAATCAAATGATTTCAATAGTCGGTCAGACATATGAGTCGACACATTGGACTGCCCAATGAGTATGGTAGCATTCCCCTTTTGAGATTGGCTGGGTGCTGACTAACCGCCTTTCGGATATTTATAGTCGTATTGGAAATCTTGTGGGCTTTTCTGGTCTTATTATCGAAAAGTCGATAAGCGGAGATTACGGCGGTCAGATTTTTATGATCAAAACATGTTGAGTGTTTGTTGTCCAGCGAAGGCCGATTTCTGACTGGTATTTTAAATCCGTCTTCTGTATGTCAGTATTTCGTTCGGAGCCGGCAAATCGCCCATTGGCTGAAATTCATGATACTCCGAACTGAGCATTTTTCGGATGTCCCATTCTACAGTGGTTTTCGTAGACTTGGTACTATCGACCGCGGACGAACACAGTGAAGGCAGGGGTGAGTTTTTGACATCCCCGGATTCGCATCGTGTAAAATGCACATGAAAAGTCTCAGGGGGTCTTCGAGCAGCCAACCCCTGCAAATCCATATTCATCGATAGCGTTAGTTCAATTAAAACTCGCGCTGCTTCAACCACACGTTGAAGCTACCGAAGGTGTCTCAACTTGAAACGTTGGTAGCCGTTGGCTATCGTTCAAGGGCAATTTGTCCTCTCGCAAGACTAACAGAACGACAAGCGAAAACAGTTCGACATCACGGATTCACAGTAAGTAGTCCGTGAGGAAGGCAAGCTTTCGTCTCATTAGGAAGCTCCCTCTGAATTCTACGTATCTTGAGCCAGAAAGCTGCGCTTCATGGTGCAAAATTCAGCCTGGGTGTGCCGACGGCGGTTGGCCCATCTCTTACAGGATGCCAAGCTACCCAAGTGATATTCATGAGATGAGATCAAAGGCTAGCAATATCTGCGTCAAAGCGTGGAAAGAAGAACTTCTCTTCCTTTCGGGTGTCCTGATCTTTGATTACCGTACGATCGAATTGGCATAAACTCGTTTGGTTTCTCACTACCTCTTTCGCTTGCTCTTTCGCTGTCTCTTCATGTGCTTTGCTCTCTTCCCAGTATGTCAAGTCTATTGATACATGCCGCCCAAAGCGCGGCGCAGGCCGACGGTCTCTCTGTGCCTGGGCATCGCTTGGAGGCGGCGCACTCCATGGCGGCGCCACCGCAGCAGCCTCACCCTGCTCTGGATGTAATTCCCAACAATAAGAAAAAAGGCCCGCCCCTTCGTCGAGGGAAATGGACTCCAGAGGAGGAAGCGTACGCGAATCGCTTGATTCTAGAATTCAAATCTGGCCTTTTGCCCCTGACGGATGGGACTACATTGCGTACCTTCTTGTCCAAATTGCTCAACTGCGATCCCATGCGTATTTCCAAAAAGTTCGTGGGAAGCAACTGCATCGGCAAGCAAGTCTTCCGAAGACGCACGGCAGATCTCAACAGGCTAACACCGGAGCAGATTCAGCAAAGTCGCGCCGAACTGAGCGAGTGAGTCAAACGCCATTTTAGTCTCGAGCGTGGACCGTCTTTCGCAAAACCAATCTGACATTTGGGCGTTTTACGTTTCATAACAGACTCGAACGCCGATTTTTGGAGCGTGTTGCGCAAACCAATCGGGTCAAGTCGTCCGGTGTTGGCGGGGCGGCTTCCGCGGCTCCCGAAGCTATCATCATGGGGAGACCCAAAATAGAACACGAGACAATGGAGCCTCCCAGTCCTCCGTGGTTGCAGCCTCCGTTTGGGTACAAACAAGGCGCGGGAGCGGCATTCGCGGCTGCTAATCTCTCCGGATCCAACAGTCGCGCCGCCGCCGCTGGACGCGCCATGCTCGCTGGTACAAGTGGTCTCAACGGAGATCGCCGGGCGAGTGGGATGAGTTCACAGGAACTTTTGGCCATGGCCGAATTTCAACGTCAAGCATCCCAATCGACCATGATGCAGAATCCCTTTCATCAAGGGTCGGCAACCAACTTGCTCGCTGCTACGCGGTCGGGCAGTAGCAACGGCCTTTCTAGCGCAGCGTTCTCGCAATTAGCGCAAAGCGTGTCGGGTAAGAGTTGATCGGATACAATCGCGCATTCATTACTATGCATGTGGACTTGGTGCTGATACTTCTTCTTTTGAAAAATTTCAGCTGCCCGACTTTCTGGACTGCAAAGCAACAATGCATCCATGAACAATTTAATGCTAAAGACGGGACTCTCTCGAGAACAGTTGACTCAACTAGCAAGAGACCGTGGTCTCTCGTCAGATTCCCTCTCGAACATGATCCAGCGACAGAACTCGTTCGATGCTCTTATGTCGTTGGATTTTCAAAGTCTTCAATCCATCGATAATCTTGCCAACTTAATTCAAACAGGGACCGCAGGAAGTCATTCCAATATACCGGAATCGGGTATGAAGAACGCGGACTTTGGCTATTCTTCACGACAGAACATAACGGGAGCTTCTTCTGGAGACTTATCGAACGCCGCTCGTCGCTTAGCGAGCGCGGGACGAATGGAAAGTCTTCTGCAATCAATGTCCAACAATAATTTTCACAACAATGGGATCGGTGGAAACAATGATACGCCCGATTCTAACGTGAATCTTAACAACTTGCTTCAATCTATGCATGGTGGTAGCATGCTCGGTATGGGCGACCGCAGCAGCGCAGCATCTCTCCTTGGTTCCGGGAACGGACCCAGTGCGGTGAGTCTAGCAAATTTGCTCCGCCAAGATTCTTCCACTGGTTTGACGGCTTTGCGTATGCAGGACGGTTTAAATCAACGCAATTCGAGCGTTGATGACTTTTTGAGCTTGGTTGCGGCCGGAGATATCCCGCACCAAGATCCATCATTGCTGAATGTTCCATTGATGCATCAGCAAGGGCCGCCAGGATCAAGCGAAGCTGCTGCCAAGTTAATGGCCCAGCAGCAAATGCTACAAGCTTCGGGGAATTCTGCACTGGCGAATGCGCTGGCATCTCGTTCTTTTGGTAATTTGCAAAACTCCCATCATAGCGGAGGCATGCATTCGACAACGAGCGCGGCTGCTTTGGCGATGGCTCAAGCACGTGCGGCTGCGAATGGATCGAAGCGAAATCTTGACTATCTTAGTGGGGGTTACATCGGTCAAGGTGACTCCAAGCGGTAAACGCGTCTAATGAGAACTGGGTGGGAGCTAGAGAACTATTTGTTGAAAAGGATATTATAATTGTAACGGTATTGTATCGCGATTTACTAGTGCAACTGACTGTGAATTTACCCATCTTTCAACGACCGCCCCACGTATGTTGTGTAACTCAAAAAAGGCATCCTCACCATGCTCTCAAAGCCAACATCATCGACCGGAAATGCGTTCGCCTCACGAGTTTTCCTACGGCTAGATACCTGGGCATGATGATCGCTGTTGTAGTCTTTTATCAAACCCAATTCTTGATATGCATCCCACAGGAACAAGAAAAAGCATCCGTTACACAATTCGCTCCAACTAACGTAAAGAAATTTTCCTGTAGACTGGTACTTTCACTTTTTTTCTGGCAAATACATTAGCCTAGCTAGAGAGAGGTGGAAGCTGTGCCCGAATACTGTGCTGCATCTCGACACTGTGAGTTGACGCTGACTGTGAGCTACCCTGTGCCTGCTAGTCCTATACAGAGTTATTCTGTTTCCTGTTCACCGTTAAAGTGCGGTTAGAAAGAAAATACAGTATTTCTTGTGCTGACGCTGCGATGACGTCTGATTCCACATACGTCATAATATCTTGGACAAAAGGATTTCGTCCACGAGTCCCGATAGTGGTGAGAGAGGGGAGAAAAGCATCCGTGTGAAGTTGCTTGTACGTTTGTATGTGCAGATGTGTGTACGTGATTAGGTTGTAGACAAGAATGAGCAATGGAATTCACAATGCAAACGTGCCGAGCTTTTCTTCCTTGTCGTTGTCGTGTATCATCTATCATCATTGACTCTATACCATTATGTCCACCCGTCTTATTGCTAAATTCAAGTCGTCGTTGACGACTCGTGCTACGCTTCGTAAACCTGCACTTTGTGTCCCCCCGTCTCGATCATTTGCGGCAGAGTCAGAAAATCTGGTCAAGACTGCCCTGTACAACGTACACAAGGATCTAGGGGGAGACATGGTGCCGTTCGCGGGATACGAGTTGCCTGTCCTGTATAAGGGTGAAAATGGCGGAGTTATGAAGGAGCATTTGTGGTGCCGGGCAGACGGGAAGGCTTCGCTTTTTGACGTTTCTCACATGGGACAGATCCGCTGGCACGGCAAGGATCGTGTCGCCTTTCTAGAACGCGTCGTCGTGGGTGACATTGCCAGTCTCAAGGAAGGCATGGGATGCCTTTCCTTGGTAACAAACGAAAAAGGAGGAATCATCGATGACACCGTCATTACTAATGCGGGCGATCATGTTTTCATGGTTGTGAACGGAGCAACTAAGTTTGGTGATATGAAGCATTTCGAAGAACAAATGGCTGTGTTTGATGGCGATGTCACGATGGAGTACTTGGAGGACAGCATGCAGCTTTTAGCGGTACAAGGTCCTGGTGCCGCTGCATCGGTTGCCAAGCTTTTACCCTCTGACTTTGACATGACCCGCATGCCGTTTATGAGCGGACGCCCCACAACTTTGGATGGTGTCGACGGATGCCGCATTACTCGGTACGAACACAAATGGGCCACGAAACACTCACGGCAGAGTTTCTGCGAACTTGCTTCATGTTTGTGTTATTTACATTTGTTTTTCTTTGAACAGATGCGGATACACCGGCGAAGACGGATTCGAAATCGCTATGCCTACTGAACATGCCGTCTCGATCGCTTCCAAGCTAATGGAAGATTCTTCCGTCAACCCCACTGGTCTCGGTGCCCGGGATTCGCTTCGTCTTGAAGCTGGGCTTTGTCTCTACGGCAACGATCTCAATGAAGACATCACTCCCGTCGAAGGCGTGCTAGGTTGGACTTTGGGACCTGCCAAAAGCCGCCGTCGGACAGAAGGTGGTTTCCTCGGGGCCGAACACATTTTAACCCCGGATGGCAAGCTGCAAAAGGTCAATCGCAAACGCGTCGGTATTATGGGTATGAAGGCCCCAGCCCGGGATCATACGGAGATTTTTGACGAAAACGGTGAAAATAAGATTGGCGAAGTCACTTCTGGTACCTTCAGTCCCTGCCTCAAGGCACCTATCGCCATGGGCTACGTTGAGACGGCCAGTGCCAAAGCTGGTACACCGATAATGCTCAAGATCCGCAATAAGATGCAAAAGGCTGAAATTACAAAGATGCCTTTTGTGGAGTCGCGGTACTACCGCGTGCCGGAGTAAATATAAAAGCAGGATCGCTCAAAGAAACCTGATCATTATAGGTGGATCAAGATCATATCTAGTTTACAATGAAACTCATAATGAATTTCCTTTCGCTGCGTGTGAATTGTAGGCCCAACGGCATCACCTTTAAGTGCTTGTATGATCTTATATACATTAAGCGTTCCACACTCCTTCCGCCGCCCTCAACTAGTGTCAGTCGGATGAGAAACACGACAAAAGAAATGTTTTAAAGAAAACATGCAACTAATGTGCAAAAAAATTCTACATGTGGTTCATCATAGTTACAGTACTACGAAACGATTTCCATCCTTGTGAAAGATTCTGCAGGATTTCCAATAAGATGCCATTTTGGTCAAATTAAATTTGTTCCGTGGGAAATCACCTTGAATGTGTGAATGTCACATTTTCTTGCTTGAAAGGCTTGTTAGCATTCCTCTCTAGTCCTGCAATTGCGGAACTTGAAGTCTTTTGGTGAGCCGTAAAATCGTGCCACGAATGTGCTCCGAATTTAGCCCTGCTTGTTCGTATTGCTCGTACTGTGTACCGGCTTCAAAGAGGGTGTCGGGAATAACCATGGGTCGGAATTTGAGCTCCCCGTCGTCCAGAATACCGTCCAGAGACAAGAAATGCAGGACGTGATCACCGAATCCACCAATACTGCCTTCTTCGATCGTAATCAAGACTGAATGTTCGTCAGCCAATTCTCGGACTAAGTCGACATCCAACGGTTTCATGAAACGCCCATCTGCGACTGTTACCCCCAATGTCGGATCAATATCTTCAACTTCCTTTGCAGCAACCAATGCTTCATGAAGGCGAGTTCCCAGCGACAACACTGCCACGCGATCCTTTCGAGACTTTCCTCGCGTGGACGATTGATTCTGATTAAATCCACCCGGACGACGAACAATGCGGCCTTTTCCGATTGGCAAAACTTCTCCTTTTGTAGGAATTTCGTCACCCTCGAAAGTATAGCCGAAGGTATTCTTGAGAGTTTCCAGACCGTATCCGGTACCGCGGGGGTATCGGAGGACAGTAGGACCGTCATTAAAGGCGGCTTGCGTCGCTACCATATTTCTTAGTTCAACCTCGTCACTAGGTGCCATAATAATCAAGTTTGGAATACAGCCCATGTAGCTGAGATCATAGCAACCATGGTGAGTGGGACCATCGTTACCAACCAAGCCAGCACGGTCCAAGACCATCCGCACAGGAAGGTTTTGAATTGCGACATCGTGCACAACCTGGTCGTACCCACGTTGCATGAAGGTCGAGTAGATACAAACAAAGGGCTTGAGACCTTCGCAGGCCATACCGGCGCCCATGGTCACAGCGTGTTGTTCAGCAATCCCAACGTCAAACGTACGCTTGGGAAACCTGCGTCCAAAAATATCCATGCCGGTACCACCAGGCATAGCAGCAGTAATTCCTACAATTGATCGGTCTTCAGTGGCCGCATCAATCAAAGCATTCGCGAAAATGGATGTGAGACTAGGAGCAATAGGCTTTTTCGATTTGATTTGCTTTCCGGTTCCGAGATTAAACTTGGCAACACCGTGCATACGATCGCTTGCTTGCTCGGCGGGTGGGTAGCCGTATCCCTTGGTTGTCTTGACATGTAGCAAGACGGGTTTTGTGCTGGGGCTATCGCGTAGTTTTTCCAAAATAGGAATAAGATTGTCGAGATCATGACCGTCAACAGGGCCAACGTAGAAGAACCCAAGTTCCTCAAACAAGGTCCCCCCAGCAACAATACCGCGAGCGTACTCATCAATGCGCTTGTTGACGTCTTGGACACCTTCAGGTAAAAGTTTGTTAAAATTCTTGGCAAACATACGGAAATCTTGGAATGGCTTGGAAACCAGCAGGTTTGATGTGTAGGTAGAAAGTTGTGATGCGGGGACGATACCTCCAGCACTCGGTGTACCTGTCGGCAAGCTGACTTGGCCGTTGTCGTTGAGAATAACAATCATGCGATTTTTCAAATATCCTGCCGAGTTCATGGCTTCGTAGGCCATACCGCCGGTAATTGCTCCGTCTCCAATAACGGCAATGCAGTTGTTTTGTCGTTTGTTGAGTATGGATTTTCCAATACTCATTCCCTGGGCTACTGAGATAGACGTCGACGAGTGTCCTGCGCCGAATGAGTCGTACTCGGACTCTTTACGCTTACAGAAACCGGAAATACCACCCGATTGACGAAGTGTCGACATACGATCCCGGCGCCCAGTGAGAATTTTGTGCGGATAACATTGGTGGGAAACATCCCAAATAATGTCGTCTTCCGGCATATCGAAAACATAATGCAAGGCAACAGTGAGTTCGTTAACTCCGAGACTTGAGCTCAAGTGACCTCCTGTTTTGGACACGGATTCCAGGACTTCCCAACGGAGTTCGTTGGCTAGCTGCTTGAGTTGCCTCATGTCAAGATTTTTCATATCAGACGGATACTTCACCGAGTCCAGAATTGGCTTGACAGCCGGACCCGAAAACGGAGGTCCCGAACCACCCCCATTGGTACCTTCTGCTTTCACAAAGGTGTTGGTTTTCCTGACAAGAAGGCTCGCTCGGGGAGCAAATGCAGCGACCTGCAAGAAGTTGACGGTGCAGACAGAAAAGATACCCAAACACATGTAAGGAACCCGGCTGTTGAATGTTGAAGGTACGATTATTCGATTCGAACGAGTCCGTCAACCGTCCGGACGGATTCTTTGATGGGTGGAAATTTGCATTAGGAGATTGCGAAACCGAGATTTCCGGGATCAACAAATCAACTCTGTGTTGAAAGTAACTTTGCAATGTAAACGGAGATCTCCCTATTATCGTCAGATTCCTTGGAACACGTGTCAATAGCAGAAACCGCCCCATTCTGAGAAATTTTCGACGCCCACAGAAAGTATGCCGTGATCGCGACACCTCAAAAGAACGACTAATGCAATACCGATGGCGAGACGACGTACCGTTGGAGTAATCAGAAGGAATAGAGCGCTGGATAGACGCATTATAAGCTTGCTTGCAGAATATGCAACCAAGGCTTTTTATTATTGAGATCAGTGGCTTCGAGACGAGTGATGTGTGTGGTGTGCGTAAATGTGTCCGCCGTATCGCTGGTTGGGAGTTGTGACCGCTTTAGTGGAGTGAGGAAGAAAAGCCACTGACTTGCCCCATACGTGCCAAACACAAACGCAATACAACGTGCAGGGTCAGCCGAGTTGCAGTGCGTATCTCACGATCGACAAGCCAAGACGGAACATATGACGTCATTATGTAGTCTCGCACCTTCTTAATAGTTCTGATTGGATTATTCTCTGTCTCAAGCCACACTTGTTTAGTCTCTTCCCTTTCAACGTCATCACCTCCTTTCGACACATTTGTTCACTACGTCAAACTTTCAAAAATTCAAAAGATCCGGACTGACTGTGAGTGAGAATCATCTATTTTTGACGATGACCGCTTCTATAGGGTACAGCAGGTAGTACCCTGCCGAGCCGGCCATCAGAACGATGCCCAACTGTGAAGCAAACCACATTCACGTTCACCTTGATTGGTCTATTTGGATTAGAACTACATAGTGGACTGACTGTGAAGCAAGTTCTCCAAGCGCTCTCGCCGTTACGGACTCAAAGCACAGGAGATACATCGTAGTCCCAAAGTCAGCGACTGACTGTGATACACTGCAGGAACAGAAGCTCACCAGTTTCAACTATACGGAACAACCTGTCTTTCTCCGTCTCGTTATATCTGCTTACCGATGATGAGTCTATTCTATGTTGGAACACTATTTCTGATGCTACACTCGATGATGCAACATGTTTTTGGCTTTGCTTCGCTGCACACCACAACCTGTTCTGAGCTGCTTCGAAAAACACAGGGGCCGCAACTGATAACACAACTTTCGCTCGTTCCCAATTCTGTAGATCACGTAGAAATGTTCAACATCGCATCGCATCACCTCTATTCCTTCTCCATCGCCGATGCTGCAACTCAACTACAGAAGCAGCAGAGTCCACAGGAACTTGGACAAACAAAAACGGAAACTACTCTTATTTTCGTCGCAGGCTTGGTTCCTTTTGTGTGGGCAACTGTTGAATTTTGGCGACGAATTGCTGTTGGGGAAAGTTTTGGTACGGGCTCGGATTCGATCGTCATAATTGGTGAGGATGATGCCCCGGAAAGCTCACGCGGGCGCCGTGTCTTGGGCAAGGGCGCGCTGTTTACGGCCTACGTTTTATTTACTATTTCCGCCGCTGTACTTGGCATCGTTTTATTCTCCGTACTTGCGACCGACACTGTTTCCTTTGAAGAATACAGCGCAGGTCTTGGCGAAACTATCACGCAGCAGTAGACGAAAGGCTGTTCAGAAACAGATGGAATGTCTGCTGAGCAGGCTTTCCCACTACGGATCAGCTCGTAGAGATTGTTTTCGCCAAAACGCATCCGGCCAAATTGCGCGAGGTAATGTAAGTTACCTAATAGAAATCATCTTGAATCAAATATTAAAAAATGACTCCGCAGGGGCCCGGACGCTTGGGAACAATGCCATGTAGAGCGTCAGTTGGCCGACGATCTCTTCATGCCTAGCATTCTAGCACAAATACCGCACTGAGTATGTAAATGGGCTGTGGTGTTCTATGAAACGCGTATTCGCCAAAGTTCGTGTAGCTTACACATAGCGACGAGCCTACCGTAGGTACGTCAGTAGGTACCGGTTCGGTTGACAGAAGGACGATAAGACTGCCGTTTTTTTGAACCGCCGCAGTTTGTTGTGACTCACTATCTCATGTCGAATTACGTAGCCTTGGAAACAAAAAATGCGGTTGACAATGGTAATTTGAATTGTTCAACTGGCAGTGAGTACAACGCAACGCGTGCTATTCGAGACAGGACATAAAACGCAATCATAGTCGACAAACAAATCCACCCCTGACTAGAGACTATTTGCTACTTCTTCGACATGCCGGACAAGGACTGCGACTACCACAAGGGCACTCGTCCTACATTCAACCTGAGTTTCTGTCCCTTCTCGTTGGGGATTTTTCTGGGAACGGCTGTGCTTGTGGCGCTGAATCGTCGGCAAAGCCAGCGGAACTCGAGTGAAGACGAGACTCTACCAACCTGTCAAGTTGTTTTTGTCTTGGGTGGGCCCGGTGCCGGTAAGGGGACTCAATGTGAACTCGTCACGCAGCACCAGCCTGGATGGTCGCATCTCTCGGCGGGTGACTTATTGCGAGCTGAGCGACAACGAGGTGGCGAACTTGGCGATACGATCAACAAGTGTATTGCGGATGGTAGACTCGTACCTTCCAAGGTCACGTGCCGCCTACTGGAAAAGGGCATGCACGAAGTGTACGCAAAGTCCGGTGGTACCAAGTTTTTGATTGACGGCTTTCCGCGATCGCAGGGCAATGCCGAAGCCTGGAAGGACACAATGTCGCATCACAAGGTTGAATTCGTTTTGTTTTTAGATTGTCCTGAAGAAGTCATGATTGGGCGTCTGTTGGAAAGAGGGCAAACATCGGGAAGGAACGACGACAATATGCAAGTAATTAAAAAGCGCTTCGAAACCTTTGAATTGGAAACAGCTCCCATCGTAGACTGGTACGACCAACAAGGCAAAGTGAAACGAGTCTCAGCTGATAAGGGACAGGAAGATGTCTACGCCGACGTTGCAGCCTTGTTTGAAACCTTATAGACCAACGATTGATTCGACCAAACTGCTCCTGAGACGCATAGAAGAACTTCTGTTTTGTTATGCGTATTTGCTTATGTTTGTTGGGGACGGAGAGAATCTACCAATACCAAACGGTTAACATAGTAGTGAACCAATAACGCTTGGACTTTGGACTGGTCAATATGGACCCGAGACGACACGCATGCGATTTACTAAACCCTTAAGACCAAACCGAAACCCAATAGAGGAATATGTAGAGTCAAGTCAATCCAATGGATGAAGATGATGTTACAGAAAGAGAGTTTGGTAAGCTACTTTATGGTTTTTCGAGATACCCCTCACAGTACATAGGGACTGGACGCTATCTTGTGTTGGGCAGAAACAAACCGAGTAGCATGAAAATGAAGAATGCATGAAACGTCGATGGCAGAGTGACGGGTGGGATTTTCGAATTAGTCCTGGGCAATCGACTTGCCTTGTGCTTCTTTAAAAGCAGGTATATGCTTGAAGAAGAGGCGGCGACACCAGCTAATCGGTCCGGGCGATCCAAATTCTGGACGTGATGGTACCTCCTGCGTAATTCGCTCCGCCGCTTCCTTCATGAGATCGTATGCGCAGGCTTCCAAATCGGCTGCCTGACCAGGGCGAAGATAAAGCAATGATTTTTGGGAAAGATCCCAATCACGTTGCGTTTGCCGGACCGATTGCAGATAAAACGAATGAGAAACGACCAAAAAGGTCAACAAAACGACGCAAAGCTTCTCGAAAATGATCCAGTTTTTCATTGTCAACAATGTCTGGAGCGTGTTTACAGATTTGCGAGGCCGAGAGAACCACGGGAGCTCTGTCAGGGGCACTCGGGACCACTCGAATGCACACGCCAAACTCACAGTCAACAAAAGCTAAGTCGAGATTGACTGTGAGAATAAAATCTGGTTACTGTTAGACAGCCTCGTGAGAGTTGACAGAGAAGAACATCGACATCTCGGTTTTGATTGGCAGCACGTCGAAATCGAATGCGGAGCGAAATTCCGATATTCAAATAGGCCTACATGATTGGATGATCACAAAATATCGTCATGCCTACGTCAGATCTTCACGAGCGCTGGCGAATTTACAAGCCTTTCATGTGCATACTTATTGATATCCGAAGAGAAGGTCAATGACTGCTAAACGCCAATTTGATAGAACCCCTCACACATAGACAAAAACGGAAAACAATCTGTCTCACAGCGCCGTGGGTAGCATTCTTACCATTGAAACTAGCTATGCAAAAACACTATAGAGTTAGAGAATCAATCATGTCTGCTTCACCGGAGAAACATACAACGGCAATGTGAAGCCTTGCATGACGGTGCACCGTAACAAGCGACCGACTGCTGACAAGACCTTGCTGTAAAATGATAGTCTTTGCATTCTTATATTCTCGTTTGCAAGTTCTGTTTCCTAGCCACGCTCTTTATCACTGCTCCTTCCATTCAAAGCCATTCTATACAACTCAAACAATACTGTCTCTCCTTTTCCGTAAATAGCAAAGAGAGATAAAAAATGAGACAGCCAACAACACATCGTTACCGTGATGGATATTCTACAAGGTGACCAATCCAGAACTGCGTTTCTACAACAGCCAAAGCAAGGGCGGTGAGGCCGATGATGTCATTGGCACTGATTCCGACAATACCGTGGATAGTCCCATATCTGAGCGCAGCCAGCTAGTGTCAGCTCCAGCTCAATGCTATTCCAAAATACCACTGGCAGTGCTTAAACAGCTTTTGCAGCCGGTGTAGACAGAGGCAAAGTAATCTAATACCAAGGTACCATTGAAATTGCAGTCTTTGACATCTGGTGGGCGCCTCAACCAAGGTGAGTACTATTCCGGTCTCCACTTTCGCGCTTTTATATATACCAGCATTTCTGACTGACTTGTGTTTCAAGTTGGTTATGTTACTTTTTGGAACTTTTCCATTCGACCCATTCATAATGCCGTGATTCCAATTTATACAGATCCTTATAGCGTTTGATGCCTTTCTGTAAACATTATTCACAGTCAAGGTCAGTACATGATGGAATGTTGCATCGTTCCGCCCAATGCCTCACTTTCCTTACACGATTGCACGGATTTTTGTATTATTAGCCGAGTACTGTACGGAGACATCACAAGTACTATGTTCGCTACGGCGCTGACTCTTGGCCAAACCATTCAACCACCACTGGAAGTGTTACGTAGCGCTTGTTACGGGCTTTTTGAATTGTATCAACCACATACCTTACACGTACATTCTCTATCCGCAAGGGGGAAAAGGTTTCAGATTGAGGCTGGTCATCAAGGAGCCCAATCCTTGATGTCCTCACGCCTCCTGACTACAGCCACAATCGCGATTGCACTTTCTACAGGCTTCAGGCTATTCGTGTGCGCAATGGCAATCGCGATTGCACTTTCTACAGGCTTCAGGCTATTCGTGTGCGCAATGGCAATCGCGATTGCACTTTCTACAGGCTTCAGGCTATTCGTGTGCGCAATGGTTTACGACAAGATTAAAAGGACTTGAAAACTTTCACTCCATGCCCGGATCTACCGGCAGATCGACTCGCTACCATCTGCTTGTGACAAGAATGCCCATAACGCATTTGGTACTCAGCTGTAGTATCATTCTCATTTTACCTCTAACAGTAAGCCATCCCAGTTGTTTTGATCATTCGTTGAGCGTTGTCGCCATCAAGAAAACAGTAGACACACCTGAAGCATCGAATGAGAAACAAAGTAGCTCGTTCAACCCTAAAGGCCTGTGACGTACCATTTTTTTATTTTATTTTATTATTTTTAATCAATTTGCTTGCTGGATAAGTGAAGCTTGCCAATACATGAAATTCATCTGAAGCATACCTGGGACACCCCCGTTTTCTTTTGTCTCAGCGAATTTGAGACGTCCAACTGCACTTATTCGTACTAGCCACGCTGTAAAGGTCTGTTGAGCTTCCAAGCTTTTTACTGATCGATGGAGTTGCAAAGATGTCCCAAAATCGAAGCGTTTCGTCGGCTGCAGCCGACAAAACCGTTCCACCATCCGGGCTGACTGCCATGTGTAAAACACGAGACGTGTGGCCTTCGAATTCTTTGATCTTGGTCATTGACGGATATTTCCAAAGGCTAAGCTGATTTCGAGCATAACCATGAGACGACAAAATCTCCTTTTCGAAAGGGTTCCACTGCAAAGCGCAAACCTGCGAGCCCGTATCAATTGAATTGAGCAAGACCCCACTACGCGTGTTCCAAAACTTGATCGTGCGGTCAGCTGTACCGCCCCCAGTTGCAAGCAAATTTCGCTCGTGGGGAGACCATGCCAGTGCCTTGACGGCAGCTTGGTGATCCGTAATATGGACTCGTGGGGCAGATGCCGAGGAGGTGGAAGCATCCCAAAGGCAAAGTAAGTTGTCGTTACCACCGCTGGACAAAGTTTCGCCGTCGGGACTCCAGGCTAGACCACAAACCTCTTGCTCATGCGCTTTCAGAGTTGCAAGGCTGTGGCGTGCCACACGAACATCATGATTGACAATAGTGGTGTCTCTGCTTCCACTGGTCAAAATGTGACGATTCCACGCTAAAGACCCAACTCTATCCGTATGTCCATCCATAGATCGAAGCTGGGTCCCCGACTCTACATCCCAGAGTTGTGTTGCCCCCGATGACACACCCACCGCCAAGTGCGCGCCACCCGCCTGTACCCAAGATACAGAGGAGATGTGCGCAGTTGGAGTGGCATCGAAAGTACAAAGCTCTTGAATGTCGCCAGTACCCGCATTCCAAAGGTACACGGTCTGTCCAAGGGCGACAGCAAGAACATTGGTGTCGCTCCAAGCCAGAAGATTAAGATAGTAATCGTCCATCAGATCTGGGGCATCAAGAATACGACTCGGAGCAGACGGGATCTGTCGTGCCACCAGCCTTGTGCAGGACTTTTTCTTTGGCCCAGTTGCTGAAGCGGAGTACAAGATATTTAAGTTGTTCACCGTGTCGCCCTTTGGAGCGGGAGCTTTTTCTTTGTAGCTTATTATACGACTCGAGCTCGGGTCGTCCACACCTAGCAAGGCGGAACTGAGATTTGACGTGTATTGGTCTTTCTTAGCGTCAGACACAGATTTCTGATCCTCAGCAATACCGCTTACGCTTGCGTCTGTCATACTGATATCAGAAGAAGACCGCATTTGGTATTTTGAAAGCTCTATGTTCATGCTTGCACGATTGGGAATAAAACGATCTCCAACATTTGCATCAAGTGGTCGCCGGTTTTCGGTCGACTGGTATTCTTGCTTCTTGCGCTCCCACCGTGGACGCACGCTTGTACGAACAGATGTGTTGGAGTCACAGAACGAAGTCTCCATGAGATTCTCATAGTCAACGACAGAGCGAGTCATGTTGGACAAATGCTGTAAATGGAGGAGTAGGGAATGGGGCGCGCAAGATCATGAGAATGTGATCATCGTTTTGTTTTCGGCGCCTTTTGAAGCGGCACGCTCCGAAAGGCAAAGAGATACCATCGCTTACCTTGACTATAATTTAAACGAGCTGTATGGGAAAACTCTTCGTTATTTGCTTCTCTCGTTGGGAGGTTGATGGAAAGAAGACAAATCCAAGCCGTCAGTCGCCACACGATCTGCGATTCGCGACCGAAAAGGTGAATGTGGCGATAGCTCGTAGCGCGTGTACCACATATACACACACGTATGATATATAAATCAATAATATTCGAAAAATATAAATTTTGATCGCAGTCTAACGCACGACAGCTCTACTTGCGTAGCTTTGAGTCCGACCCTGCCCAACAATAGTACTAGTAGTGTCCCGTTGTCAGTGTCATCATGGCGAGACTGGAACGAAATGAAAGTTTGGCATTTTTTGATTTCAGAGCTCACGCATCGGAGAACGATCCTATTTCTGATCGCACAGTTGAAACATTGCAATTTGCAGTGAGGCTCTTGCTCAATGTTTTTCAACCGCTGAAGCTAAGAAAATGAGAGGTAGAGCTTTCCGTCACTGCAAACAGCTAAACTGTATTCTTGAACGCCGGTGAGTAAGCTGGACCACATGCAACTCTTCTACGACGGACCACATCTCGAAGAAAACACTAACTGTTGTTCAGCGAAGTCGCAACTGAAAATGATGCAAGGCATATGGGCGAAATGAGAATCCTATGTCACTGTTACTTTAGGAAAGGCCTTGTATTTCAAAAAGATTTGCTCGTCTGGAAGGAGCAGAGATCGCACAAGACCCCATTATTTGTTGCTTGATACTCTTTAATGATTTGAGGGTTCTAGATCTCCACCAGTGTCACGCCCTGGTTTCTCACGGCACGATCAATAGCCTGCAGCACTTGCATTCGATTGCTAAAGTACTCATCCCCAATCGGTTTGAGATAGAAATGCGCGTCCACCATAATTTCCAAAGCTGACTCTGGAGTAAAATCAGTCCAGTAAGCGCGAAAAGGACGCGTGCCATCCGTAATCAAAAATGGACATGCTGCACGAATCTCTTGCTTGATCATGTCTAAAAGTCCTGGGACTTTCTCGGCGTCTTTGTACTTAATCTTGAGGGTTTGCTTGACTTGACAATAGCGTATGCGCGAAAGATTGCTTACTTGTTGTTTGAGAAGATCAGTATTTGGAATGCTAACCATAACTTCATCCGATCCGCGCAGTACTGTCTCCAACCACCCCAGTTTCACAATAGTTCCCGACTGTCCGTTGCCAAACTTGACACTGTCGCCTTCGTAAATTCGATCAGATGATGCCAACATGAGACCATTCAAAATCTGTGTAGTGATACCCTGACTAGCCAGACCTACCGCCAATGTACCAACACTTCCAAAGGCCAGGAAGGAATGCATAGCGACACCCATTTCAACCTTGAATAAGTTGAGTGTTGCAAGAATGCCGGCGGCGTAGATGGCGGCATCCAAAAGACGGTTGAAAATTTGCATGCGGCCGTACGTTTCCGGATGGTGTGAAACGTAACGTCGGAGCAGATACTTTTTGATGGCAGCAAGGCGCTGTGCGCCCCACACGGTGTAGGCCGCTTGTGCGAATGCATGTGGGACGTTACCCATTTTACAAAAGTCAAACCCGAGACCAACACAGTAAAGCTGCAAAATGTCAGTGAGATACACCAACGTTGCAATCTTGGCAATCTGCTGTAAATGATCAGCCAAGACGAACAAAGCCGTGTCCCCAAAAGGACGTTGCATCATAAGTTTTTCGTACGGAATCTTCAAGACCGGAACCGTCGTCCAACCGATCAGCACAATTAGTAGAAGATCTTCAAAATGCACAGTCTGCTCTACAGTCTTATATAGCAGTTTCGCCTCTTCCCTGCTGATGAGTACGCGAGCGAGAAAGCCTTGTTGTCCAGCCAGGGTTCCGTAGCCGGCCAGATTTTGGACGGAACTCTTTATTGCACTGGATGCTTTCTTAACTTCCTCCGCAAATCCACCGGTCCCAGATCCAGCGGGGTCAATGGGAGAAGCTTGAATGACCGGAATCCAAGCCACTAGCACCCACAAGCAGCCGACGACGCAACATGGACGAAGCCAAGGCGAGGAGCGAAAGTTCCTGTGAAACGTCATGGCGCTATGATTCTAACAAATTTTGCACGCTAACAGAAAGTGAACCAAAACAATACTTAAAAAAGGGCTGAGAAAACGACACCAGGGTCACTTCTGCTCTAGGTTCAAGGAGGTGGAAAGGCTAGAGGCAAAGGGGTGTCAGGAATGATTGACGCAGTGAGCAAAATAGTACGGAATGATATACTTCATTGACAGTGAAACGGAAATCCGATCCACTTGCGTCGTGTTGGTTTGATTGCCTTTCTGCCAACGCTCATCCGCAGACTTTCGACGATCAAAGGGATTCACTGTGTGAGCTATATGTTTCAGTACCGAAGGAGCTATCGTACCTAAATATTGTTTTTAGAACGGCATTGAAATTCTGATAGAGTATGTAGAAGTTGCATCTATATTCGTCCTGCGCTTGGATGGGAATCTTTCGTGACACCGAATCGAAGGAGAATATAAGTTCCATCATCACGAGATTTATCGTGTAAAACAAAAGAAACATATTGGACGCTCTCTCCATTCACTGTCAGCAATCTACCCCGTCGCTATTCCCTTCATATCCCTACGCCATGGTAGATTCAAAGTCAATCAAAGATCCAGAAAGTCAAGGATACGGTAAGGACGAACCGCTTAGCGCAGCAGCGAAAAATCGAGCCATCATCACGCACAACGAGAGTCTCGTCGATCAAACCCTTGGCTAGACAACCTCACTCAGCTCTCTTTGCCGCTATATTGCTTGCCAAATGGGCAGGGTCCATCCAAGGAGCTAGCAGCCACTATGCCTCTACGGAACATACCGTCGAAGAGGCGGACGCCGAGGAAGGTCCCTTTCCGGTCGATCTCAAGTCCATGTTGATTGCCGAAGTGTTTGGCACCTGCATGTTCGTACAGATTGGCTGTGCCGCCAATGCCGTTGCGCTCTATACACACAACAGTACTACCATGACCATCGACTGGCAAGTAGGTGTGGTATGGGCGCTCGCCATGACGGTGGCAGTCTTTCTTTCTGCGGCTTTATCCGGAGCTCACTTGAATCCGGCTGTGAGTTTCTCGTTTGCGCTCGCACGCCCCGCCGACTTTCGCTTTCGGAAACTCATTCCCTACTGGGCAGCACAGCTGGGCGGAGCGCTTTTGGCAGGCATTGTCAATTTGTTTTTGTTCCATCAAGCGATCTCACACTACGAAAAGAAAATGGCGATCGTCCCCGGAGCTGCTGGTTCCATTCAAAGTGCTGCGGCTTTTGGGTGCTATTGGAGGTAAAAACTCGCTGACAAAAGTTGCTTAGACTCTACACTGCAACTATCTCATACCAGTTGTTTTGCTGCTTACGCTGTAGTCTCAACTCAAAGTACATTTCCAACGGTGTCCATGCTTTTTTTATTGAAGCATTCGGAACCGGTGTATTGGTGTTCTGTATCTTTGCCGCCACACACATTAAGAACCCGTTACCGGGCGTTGCCGTTCCTCCTATCATTGGGGCGATGTATGGTGTTCTGGTTGTTACGTTGGGTCCCATGACCGGGTACGTTGTTGCGGACGACAATAGATCTCCGTTGACCAAGCTCCCAGTAATCCCATGCTCGGCTTCCTTACATTCGACTTTGTTTTTTGTATTTTCTTTACAAAACAGTGGATCCTTCAATCCGGTTCGGGATATGGGGCCCCGAATCGTATCGGTGATCGGCCACTGGGGCCCGACCGCCTTGACTAATTTTTTGCCCTACCTACTCGGACCGATGATTGGCGGACCTATTGGCGCGTTTTTGGCCGACAAAGTGCTAATGCTATAGCGACTAATCACGAACCATTCAGCGAGGCTTCGTTGTATTCATGAATCGCTCGCGCACGAATGCGGAAACAAGAGCAAACGCGTGGTTTAAACACATTCTTAGACGTATGCCTTAGCCTTCCGCTTTGCGAGAGGGCTCTGTCAACCGAATCACATTGACCGGAACCAACATTTGGGATACATTCAGGTTCAATGCTAGACTAGTTTCGTACACTTGCTCGACCGCTTCTTGTGTGACGCGACAAAAGACCAATCGGAGACATTCAATAGCATTTCGCAATCGTGCGAGATTCCTCCGTTCCTCCGGAGAAAGTGGCATGGAAGCATGTTCCACTCTTCGACGCTCCTGTAATTCGACCAGTTCCGGCCCACCGGTGGCTTCCAAGTCTGGCATGGCTCGCTGCATCCAAATCACACCGTTGCATCCCCACAACACTTGAAACTGTTGATTCAAAATTGTGGTAAAGTGATTCTTTCGTCTAGGTATCAGTTTGGGCGGTACGGTTACGATGCATCCGTTTTCGAGTTTACCGTAACGAACAGATCGTGTGTGTAGCAGCAGCGAGCCATCTTGCTGAGTCTTATGTACTTCCGCAGAAACGAGATCACCTTCTTGAAGGTACGATCTCATATCTCGCGAATCTTGCGCGGTCCGCATCCGTTGGACACCTCCAGGCAAGTGAACGCCGCTTAATGGAAGTGCCGCATCCCGGGCGTGGGGAATCAATCGTACCTTCCATCGTTGCGATGTGACGGAAGTAATCCGACCCACCACCAAGTCGCCGACTTGTCCAACGTAGACACCGTCGGATACGCTCTCCACACTTACAAGTTTGTTCACGCGCTGGACGATGCCGAGAACAGAAGCGACCAGCCGATCTTCCGTCTCCGTCTTTTCCACGTACGTTCCGTGCCCTCGTAAAAACGAATCTTGTCCGTTTGGATCCGACAGACTTGAAACTGCTAAAATTTGACCGGGGATCACCAAATGCTTCACAGAAGATGACGACGATGACGGTGAGATGGTGTCATGGCTCATGATATAATTCGGTATGCTGCTATTGGGTACTGCAACGAAGAGTCGCGCTCAGACGCGCTGACCAACTAACGTTCGGTAGCCGACAACGAGTGGGAGAAAACGTGTGAATGGTGAAAGCTTTACAGTCAATCCGTAGCTTGCCGATGCTCATCATTCGGTTTGAAGGTTTGACTGTGAGAGAGCAAGTTGCACTTAAGGTTGGAGAGAATGAAAGCAGTGGGCAAAAGCTCTATATATTGTGTTTGGTGGCTTCCGTGCTCTTTTGGATCGGGGCCTGTGCTGCGTCGGCAGATTACGTTTTTCTGTCGGTTCCTGCCGGATTGCAGATAAGCAGATCGTGGAATTCGAATGCCGGTTCGGCTAAGTTTCTATTCTGGAATGACCTCAGGACACGGCTCCAAAAGACCATGAGGAAACTATGGAATAGAGACGTCCTCCTCGACATGATGTCTCACAGTCAAGCAAGGTTCCCAGTCAGTTTGGCGGCTTTCGGATGCTTACAGCACCCGTCGACTCGTCTTTACTGCTAATTGACTGTGGTGTGCGAGGCTTTTGCTCGCAGATCTAAACAGAAGCAAGGGTATTCGCATCACTTACAGATAATTGCAGCTGGTCTAAAACGAAAGCGGAGACGATGAGTTCCATCCTCGTCGGGAACGAAGCATTGCATCTCCAGTTGTCTCCCGACGTGCGCAAAGCCACTGTTCGGCGAGGCAGCTTGATACCGGCGATACACAAGTGGGCCGTCTCCATCAACCAAGACATGATTGGAAAGAGCAACCTCCAATCGAAACGCCAGAGTCTCGATATGACGGGTACCATGGGTTATAACAAAAGAGAGTGGAGAGAAGAGCAGAACCAAAAAGATGTTGACAATGAAAAGTCACACCGACGTGCTAGTCTGGATGTGAACGTGGAACGTGCTGTTGCCTTGGTAAATGAAAACCCAGATCTCGATGACGACGACGGAGATCTGGCTCCGTTTGGATGCCGCCGAGATTCGCTGCTATAAGTCGCCCATGAGTTTTAATAGGGTTTGGACCACAGACGCAGACTGTGATGTGCCATAGACTTGTCGCTTCAGATGTGCAATAGACTGCACTCTTTAGATTAAGATCTGATTTTTCTATAGTTGTACTGACTGTGAGTTCAGTATATTGTGGAGGCCAAGACTATTCCGTTACTGGCGTATAGAACCAATTGTCAGCAACGGCGTTCCTCTCTCCTTGGGATTGCACAGTAACACGCGTGGTCTGCAGGCACACAGAGGCTGTGGTCGCTACTGTTCAACGCTTCGTGCAGGCATAAGCTACCTCGGTAGATGTGCATGTATCTCACCGTTTCGTCACAGTCATTCTCAGTGGACGCAACTTGGCCGTTTCGAGATGGTCTACACTTCGGTGCAGCACTCCTGACTTCTTTTCAAAGGCGGTTTGTAAGATTTGCAAAACGTCGCCATGGGCTACACAAACAACCATCATTGTTGTGCTGTCTGGTAAAGTTGCGTCCCAATCTGAAACACACGCTGTAGCTCGCTTCATAACAGCGTCTACCGATTCTACACCCTCCACTTCGTGCGACGAATCCATTGCGTCAGCCTCCCAGACGGTGTCATAGTTGGAATCACTAGATAGGTCCCATTTCCCAAACCCTCGTTCCCGTAAGCTCGTTTCCAAAACAACACAGTCGCCATAAATGGGTAGTCCTGCCTTTTCCGCAGCATCGCGAACGGCGTCTGCGGTCTCCCTTGCCCGCAGCAAATCGGAAGAAAGAATCGCAATGCCACCATAGCCGCACTTCTCGTACGTCTGCACTACGTCGACTCCGGCAGCTTTGGCTTGCTCGTGTCCAGTTGCGCTCAGACCGTATTGGTCGCAAGCCACGTTTGGGTTGGACGCAATCAAGTGCGCCACATTCGCCAACGATTGTCCGTGGCGGAGCGCGAAAAAATCGTGCCGCAACGTTTCCCGGTGAAAGAGCAGGTTCGTGTCGGGGGATGCCGTAGAGGCCAAAGAAAACGATCTGTGGGTCATAGCATCAAAGCTTTCGTGAGAAACGCTCCGACGGGCTTGACTATAAAAATGGGTAACTTTAAATCGTGGTAGAGAAGCTTCCTGAAAGGCTGACGCAGACCTAACACTACGCAATCCGTACACTATCCACAAAGGGAACACTCGTATTACGGCCCACCATTTCTGAGGTGCGTTTATCATCACTCTGGAGATCTGCTACGGTCTCCGTTGTGTTGGTACACAAGGATAGCAAGAGTCGAGGGAACTTTCGGTGAACCAATGGCGACCTATGTGTAACGCTCGATCAATTTGAATGGCATTTACGGAACAAGAATTTAAGTTTCCGTTGCTCGGCATCAAGGACAACTTTGAAAATGAAAATACAATAATGTAATCGGACGCGCCTTGCGTTACTTACAAAATATCTCTCATTGCAAACTGTCAACGAATTCTATATAATGAATAAATTTCCTTTCCCGCGTCATGAAGCCCACTTTTTCCGCGCAAAACCAAGGCCGTGATTAATTACACAACTTTGAAACCGGCCGCCAGGACCACTTCCATGTGGTCATCGTATTGCATGCAACAAAGGATCGCACGAAGAAAGTATTTCTGTAGTCGGAAACATTAGAAGTCTTATAAGCACCATGCCCAAGATGACACAGCATCTTCAGGAGGAATCGCGTTCGTCACATCGCAGCCTCTTTCGTCCGACTCCTCAATGTTCGGAACATGTAGACTATCATGGGGGTGGCGCCTTTGGTCGAGCTTCCGCAGCCTTGCCATTTTCCTATACCCCGTATACGAGATATCCCGGTGAACAAAGCGCTCGAGATCGAGACTGCCTTTCTGCACCAGCGTTATATTATGGTCCTGAGTATGATTCGTATTCGATGAACCAACATCGACACTATTACAGCAGTCCCAGTCCTCTCCCATCACAATACTCTGCTTCATACCCCCTTTCTCCACAACAACGTCAGGATTTCCCCAAAACAGAGATTGCGGCAAACGATTTCTTCTTACAGCAGACTGGTATATGCACTTGCAAGAAATCCCGGTGCGTAATATTGTATGGTCAAGTGTCGAAATTCTAAATGAATTGGGGAAGGAATTTCTTCTAACGATGGTTGATGCGGATTGCTTTTGAACGCAGCTGCCTCAAGCTATATTGTCAGTGTTTTGCGTCGTCGGCTACGTGCGGACCGAAATGTAAGTGTGTTTCCTGTCTGAACACGAAGCAGCATGGTGGTTGCATAGAACAAGCACGCAAGGTGACTCTCGATCGCAACGCTGCTGCTTTCGATAAAAAGTTTGTTGCACGTCCTGTTCCTACCCAACTCGAGGCAAAAGGCAGTGTGCCTTTAAGGCGAAAGTCATCAATAAGACATACGATATGGAAGCCTGAGATAGCGACTTCAGCCGAAACCCCTCATGTGTCCACAAATTCCAATTTCCCTCTCGAGACAAGAATGCCCTTTATCGATGGTTTTAACGATGCCTCCCGGGAGCCCCATACCAACCAATTCGGCTGCAAGTGCCGCCGTTCGTTTTGTTTAAAAAAGTATTGCGAATGCTTTCAAAACGCATCCCCGTGTGGCTTAAACTGCAAATGTACCAATTGCCAGAATCTTCCGTCGCCCATTTGCACAACGGCACTATCCTCATCAGAAACAGCTTCGCCACACCGGCGTCACGTGTCGATGGATACGGAGACCCCAGAACTGTCGCGCAGTAGCAAAATTGATAAAACGGATCACTTGGCAATGATGGCGGCCGTTGCCATGACGGAGTTGTTTGCCGCCAAGCCTAAAGAGATCGAAGGGCAAGGAAGCGCTGACCATCGCGATGTTGCTCCCAATGACGAGAAGTTTATTCATGAGACGAAAATGGAGGTCGTGACACCTGAACTACCAACTCGACGCGTCCCAAATTACCTGAACGAATCCTTTCCTAGTAGAACCGGGCGCTTCTCCGCCTCATCAGAACAAATGCCTATGCCGAAGAAGCGGAGAGTATGCGCTCAGAATCACACGGAAGATCCTGAAGACCGCGCGGTGGTATCTACAAGTTCGTCGATCGGAAGTCACCCCTCGTCACCCCGGCACTATCGACACCATGCACCTTCTCCTCCGTCACCATCACGCTATCCTTACATGGCAGTATCAATGCAAGACCCTCCAGCGGCACGAGCGTCACCTTTGTGCCTTCTGCCACCACACGGTCATCAGATATCACCACCCCAATATCGATGGGGTTCCCCTCCTCCATACTTGCGTTCGACACCACCACCTTATCCTCGAGGGTCGCCGTCTCCACAGTACATGAGAACGTTCAACGCCAAAGCGCCCTCGCCGACCTATCAAGAAGTCACGCGCAACTCTGGCTTACCCAAATCACTTTCGTTCCGCAAGATATGTTCAAAATGCGGCAAATCTCGAGGGGAACATGGAGATCTTGGCTACGGTAACAAGTGCGTCTTCCAAGAATGTGGAAAATGCGGAGCGGGTCAGCATGTACACGATCTTGCTTGTCAATCGATGGGTATTTTATGCAATTTGACGGTGGAAGAAGGGGCTACGCCTGGCGCGAGTCAAGCCTACGAACGCAAAATTCGCGATTTGGCTGCCCGCGCACATTTTCAACGAGAGCTTTCTCGGCGGACAAAGGAAGATGCAGAACGCCTCGTAGCAGCTGGTGCGCCCTAAGAAACGCTTGTAGAAAATAAGAAGTGTTACAGAATACATATTTCGCAAAGTAGAATGTTTTGTGTATTCGTCCATTGGACATTGTACTACCAATCGTGCTCAGCATCGCGCGCCCGGTCATTCCGCACGGCATCCTCCATCTTGTGTTGCAATTTAATTGTGTTTGCATCTTCCATTTTGGCTGCATCCGCAACAAATTGCTCCGTAACGTAAAGGTCTTCCCTCGTCGAACCATCCGGCAATCCATCTGGAGCATCTACAGCAAAAGCAGACTGATCAGCTCCCATTTGGTGCCCGACTTCAATTGAGCGGGCGTCTTCATGTGTGGCAGCATGATCAATGAGTCGATCAATCTCGCGCAAATCTTCTCCTGTAGAGCCGTCAGGGTTCCCATCGGGTCCATCGACAGCAACAATTCGTTGAGCAGCAAGAATTTCTGCAGTGTCTTCATGGTTAGCTGCCGCCTGAATTAATCTATTCACCTCGGCAATGTTGTCCTTGACCTCTCCATCAGGAATACCCTCTGGCGAATCCACGGCTAGCGTCTGACGGGCTTCTCGTACTAGTCTCTTCAGGTCGGAGATTTGGTTGGAGATTTTTTCTTTGTGCATGGCGGCTTCGTCAAAGAGAAGGTCGATTTCGGCCCTGTTCATCCATCCTACATTTTCAAACGCGTGGCGCTTCTTTGCATAAGTTCCTTTCAAATCTTCCATGGATGTTTCCATTTTGAGGGCGTTATCGAGCATATCATCTAAGTATTCGAGATGATCCGTCATCAAATGTCCATCGTAATAGTCCTCGTCGGGAACTCGTTCGGAGGAAGCCTTTCGTGGCCCTGAAAAAGACCGATTCGCCAATGAATTCAAAAGCGGGACAGTTGCTTTCTGGGATGCTGCGAGAGTGGATCGGCGTGCAATGGTGGTGATTGAGCTCAACATTGTGGATTTGGCGATCGTCTGATAAACACCAGTGGTGTTCTTTCCTTGATGGAAATTGCAAATCAAGCCTACTTGCTGTTTTGCGTCAACTTGATCTTGCGATCTGTCCGGTATTCTGTTTTTGAAACGACGGTGGCGTATGGCAGTTGGAGATGAGTGCAACACAATATTGACTTGTTTGTGTCGTCTCCATAGAGCTTTGTGTCTACTTTCTGCACAGTTCGCATTCGCATTCAGGAGAGCAACATCAACGGGTTCGCAATTTTCGAGTTTGCATCGATACGAAATACCGACGGAAGGGTGATGTCACAGTGACTATATCGAATATTGGTGAATAGCCGCGTTCAGGGCGGGGCAACTTTATTGTTAGCGTTGCCTCTAGCTACTAGCTCTAGCTCTCTCTAGTGAGGTTGTTCTTTTTGCAAAGGACAACCGCCTCCAAACGGAGGAATAACATAATGAGCAATTCGCGAGCAATGAATTGTAGTTGTTTCGACCCCGAACAGCTTCCTCGCCATGTAGCACTTCCTGGTTTGTACCAATCCTCGTAATTTCTCCTGACCTCCCCCTCCTAGAAAGTACAACCCCAGCCTAAAGTTCCAATAGCAAGGGTAGTTATTGCGCCGCGGAATAAGAGGCTTTTCCGTCTTCGTCTGTAAAAAAGCGCTGCGTATACTTCCACGTTTCCCGGGAGGCAATCAATCGGAACAATTGATGGACGGCGGCTTGCTCTTCTGGCAAAAAGTAATCGGTGTAGAACTTGCCCGGTACCAATTCCAGCTCGTGGCCTTTGCGTTCGACCTCCAAAAATTCTAGCAGGGTGGCTGCCGCATCGTCAAATTTAGTCTCGAACCAATCGTAGTACAAAACCATGGTGGGTATGCCGAGATCACGAGACGTCACAAACGCAAGATTGTGCCACTCAATGTAGCGGAAGAATTCCGCGCGACAAGGGACCTTGGCCATGAGATCGAGAATTTCGTCGGTGAACAAAATGGAGACCCGCTCCGGTCCGGCTCGCCAATCATTCATTCGGAAACAGTGTTCTCTAAATTCCTCCCGTGTCGGCATACCTTCATGCTTGGTGGTCTGGTCTACGAGGGGTCCGTATCGCCATTGGTGATGATAACGTGAAACGACATTGTCAAAAGGATTGCGAAAGAGGTGAATGGCCTTCTTCACGTTTTCCGGTCCGTACACGTCCACTTTTTTCTTGAGTTCGCCTTTTTCGTTGTAGTAGCGACGACCTTCGAAACACCGGCGTTGGAAACTATACGTAGATTCGGCATACATGAGTGGTGGACACGCTGCGCAACGAGCGCCACCTAGAGAGAAGAGAGGGAAGCAGCAACAGGCAAATGAGAAAGTGAGTGCGTAAAGTGGAGCAGACAGTTTCATTCCCCCAAAAAGAAGAGTAGAGTATAGTATCACCAGTGCCCGTGCCGCACGGTTTTGGCAAAAATCCACCATTCGGTATGCATTCGAGTTACGTACAGTGTGTTTTGGTCAGCACGTGCTTGGTGGGATACGTAAAGCCTTTTTCGACTCCACTGGGTTCGTCCATCCAAAAGGGCCCTTGTGGCTGCGATGGCAAGGCCGGTACAGAATCCGCAACCACGTGTCCGTACTCTTCCCCGTAGTTAGAGGCGGAATACTCCATGGTGAGAAAGCGAAGCAGGCGGACAGTATAGGATGTGCCCGAATTGGGGAAACTCATGAGCCATATTATTTTCAATCCTCCGTCGTCGGCCTTGTTGTTCTTTAGTTGTGCACTGGAGGCAAAGTCCTCGGGCTGTATGACGGACATGGAAAGCCGAGACGCTGCGGGTGAGCGATGGGAGGAGCTGGACCAAGAGTTTGAATTGTTGTAGTTCCCGTGAAAGGGTTCCTTTATCATGTGCAAAAGGTACAAGCCAACCGAGAGGATTGCTAGAAAGACGGCGTAGGAGCGTTCACGTCTCGCTTTGACGAGATTGTTGCTGTGCGTACGTTCCGTACGGAAAGAAGCGCTCCGTGATATGATGGAGTGTCTTGCGTTGTAGGAGTCTACCGCAGTAGACTGCTCACTTGCCATGGTCCAATCGGGTGTTCGTGTCCCACAGACATCGTCGTCGGAATCGGAAGTCAGTGCCGCCGTTACGGACGACGACAACGGTGAGTTCCTGCCACGATTCGAACGACGACTCATGGACACTGTAAAGTCTATGGAAGGAGCACCACCAAAGTGCTGTGAACGTCGTTGAAAATGCTGTTGGAAATGCCGTGACAATTGTTCCTCGTTGAGGAGGGTCGCGAGTGCAGTGTTTGGATGTCGAGGTCGAGGTCGTTTCAGTTCGCTTCCGAGGCCTTTACGAGTCATTACTTTTCGTCCACAACAATAGTAGTAAGCTGTGGTTTTGTAGTACAACTTTGAGTAAAAGAGACGGCTTCTTGTCCCAAAACGCAAGGCATTCGTTGGTTTGCGAATGGAGCCCGAGCGATACCAATGGACGATAGTGCCGTCACGCCGAAAAAGGGGTCGCTCGGACTACGGGAACGGCTAACACACTTCTTAGGCTGGGTGGGCAACTAACTAACCGTAAGTAATGGAACTCTGGTACACAAAAACAAAACACGCACACAGGCCCTCCGCCCTGGAAATCCGGTTTCGACTCGTTTCGTCTGCTAAGTAGACTCACCGTTCGGGACCGCCGCGTTAAGTAAACCTGGAACCAGGCAGTCACGAGGAAATACCCTTGTTTTTCCAGCGTGATTCCTCCTTCGTGGGACAGTGAGCAAACCGTGTTGTCTCGCGGTCAAGCGGAGTCACGAACTACGAATGTCGCCGCATGTACACCGACCCAGCAATGCCCCGAACGGTGTACCTCTCCTAGGTCGACACGCACCGAACCCGAATTTCTCCTTCCCGGTACCGAACCCGTGTTTGGGAATAAATACCTACTACTTTCCCCGAAAGCCACCAGACCGTTGTGCTAGGAAGCGGAATTTCCGCTCCGAAGGACAATGCCGGTACACAAACAGGTTTTAATCGTCTGCATGTTTGCGAACAGCTTTGGCTCCTATAAATTACACGAGGTGCTGTACGCAATTTTAAGGGCCTTCTCGATTGCCTAGCACGTACAGGTCTCCCCTGGCAGCAGAAAGGAAGACTATAGTAGTGGTGGAGCAACTTTGAATCCTAGCGGCAATGGAAACATGATTCTGCATTGCGTCAATTGATACCTTGGTTGACGATTAAAAAAAAGAAGAATTTACGGTGACCAAACCACACGATTCGCAACACCGCGAAAGCTACCGTTTGACAGTAAATCACAACTTCACGGCTCTAGTAGTTCTCTCCAAACAGCGTCTATTGCGGTAATAGATATTTACTTGTTCTTACGGCGCGCTAGCTTTCGACGTTTGCGCAACTTGTGTTTATTCATCTTCGCTCGACGCTTCTTTAGAGTACTGCTCATTTGCAAAATTGCTGATTCCAAACCCTCCTTGAACATGGTCCAAACGAAAGCAGTGCGATTTACAAGGGGAGACGAGGCCAACTCACCCGCAAAATCTGTCGGAGACAAGGTGTGCATCGAAGATCGACAAAGAGTTGGTACTCGTATACATTTGTGTACTCCACTGGTGGTAGAAATAGTCGTGGGAAGCCTACGAGCGGTTGTTTCCAAACAACGTCGTGCGATCGCTGTGGTTACTTTGTGCATGGACAACATGGCGCTGGGAAAGCTTTCGAGCGCGTGGCAAGCACAAAATCGAACTATTCGTCTCTTGGGTAATTGAATGGGACGGGACGACTCCTACCGTGAACTGGTTGAGAGTGAGACCAATCCGCTTTCGCTGGTGCGACGATGATTGACTGACTGTGAACGCGTGGGATCACGGCCGCTGCTCGTTCCCAAACGCCACACCACGATGGAAAAACAACCATGCCCGGTCGGAGGACGGGCTGGACACGACGTTCGACCCATTTGTCGATTTCAAATGTCAATTTTGTTTCCGACATTCGCATTTGTCTAAATACGAGAATGTCCGACTGTATCTATCCAGAATGATTATTATTTCGATTGGTCCATCACTGAGTCCATTCTATATACAACATATACAATAATATATTCTAACGGAGTCTTTTGAAGACTCGCTGTTTTGGCATCGCTGAAGGAGCAGCTCATCTTTTGAACGGTACGCGCAGAACCTTTTTCGTATTTACAGTGAAAGAAAAAACTCGTTTTATTGCAAAGCGTGCTGCGCAACAACAACAACAACAACAACAAACGACTCAATAACAGAACGAAGAGTATGAAAGTATTTGGCCGATTCGGACAAATGGCAGCACATGCCGCTGATCGCAAAGATCGTCAAAAGCCTGCAGCCCAATCGAAATGCAGTCGCAACACGGTATCTGGTGCAAAAGGGGGGTCATCCGGTCATCACCGCTCCAAATCACCATTGTCGCTTCGCCGCTTTCAAATTGATCGCGTAAGGACTGCCATGGAATATGATTCGGAAGATTCCGGCGATGATATTTGGGAAGAGAGATCCCGGTACTCTCGCTATTGCGTTTTTAACGACGAAAATGTAGGTGAGGAAGTTGACGACCGTCATAAGAGTGACGAAGTCGACAGGTATGCCAACACCGCCCCTGGGATTGACCCCCTTTGGAGTATGTCGATGGACTCCTTTCCACCAGTTTGGCGTCCCTGGAGCGAAGAAGAATCGAAAAGGAAAACCTCGAACGAAGTTGAAAACGGACGAAGCGTTGAATCGAATACTCCCTGTCAGCAGCCAATAACTATTCCAAAGAGGGAGGAGGTTTCAGTGCCAAAGACAAATGCAGAAACGAAGCAAAAAGCCAAGTCTCGGATTTTCAAACCTATTAAGTATAATCTTTCGGAAAGACGCGTCTTGGAAGCGAGATCGACAGGCAAACTGAAAGAGATAGAAAGCGAATTTAAAAGAGAATCAGAGACAGACGCCAAGAAAAAGACAAAGGTCAAGAAGGAACCATTCAACGAAATCGAATCACAGAATGATGTCAAGGACAAGCAACTGGTTAACAAAAGCGAAGGCTCGAGTATGAGGTACACCATCTACAATAGAGCGGAAGAAGAAGAGAAATGTGCTGAGGTTGCAATCAAATTGCAAGCTTCTCAATCAACAGCTACGGGCTCTGATGGCTACGGAAGCGACGACTCTCAGCTCGTATTGGAGGCAGTTGAAACTGTGTATGAAGAAGATGATGATGCTAGTAGAAGTGACCCGGACACCTCGAGAAATGGTAATCATCCTTCTACTAAAACCAGAAAAGTTGGCAGGTCCAGTGACACACAAAATTCCAAGATAACAAAGAAAAAACGACAATCTGCGAAGAGATCTTTGGCGATGATTGACATTAAAACATATTTGAGAGCGATTATGGGGTGGAGAAAAGCATCAAAGATTCGTGGAAAGAACAAAGTCAGAAGGGGAAATACAGCAATTGCGAAACAAAAGAAAACAAGGGACAAGGTTTCATCTAACGCAAAACAGGCAAATTCGGTGCGCACAAAGGACTTGCGCACGCATACCAAGTTGTCCGAAAAATCGCTCGATAGTGAAAGAGTCAGATCACCGTTTGCCGAAAGGACACGCTACGATGGCACTGATGGAAAGAGACGAAATAATGTCGTCAGAAACGAACGAGAAAGCAGAATCTTTTCTCAACTTCAGACTAAACGTCTCCTTACAGCAGAAGTCAGCTCCGAAACCTCTTCATACGAACAGTCGAGCGCAACTGGGAGAACAATATCTTCTTCTCGAAAGCCCAAAATGTATGATAAATCGCTAATGACGGAAGAATCGCTTGAATCAGCTGAATTTATCGCGGCTCCCCTGTTACAATCGCGCTCCTCGAATTCCAATCGGACACCTGCTCCAGCGAGTGCGACGGACCTTGCCGAATGAGCTCGACGAATTTCCGGGTGCAGTCGTCCGTGGCTATAACGAAGAAAAGCCTCAGCTAGTTCAATGCTTGAACTTTTACTATTGCGGTTTGATGGCCAACTGTGCTGAATCTACCATTAATACATCACAATGCAAGCCTAGCCTCCAGACAGCGATCGAGATCAACGATGGCAATGAAGGTATTAGCGACGGTGTAAAACCCTTTGGCCGACTCTCTCCAAAGCCAACTGTTGAGGTTGTACTCGATGGCCTTCTTGCTGAAAGCCGGGATGACATCGCAGAAACCAAAGACTTCTTTCTGAAGCAAGCACCAGACCTGCAGCCTGTTTCGCGTATCAATAATGTTGTCCGTGAAGTAAGTGGGCTGCAACTGCATCTCGATGATGATTCAGAGAAACGACAGAAGCACGAAGCGATCAGGAGAGCGGAGCTTCATGATGCCGACGACAATATATCTGTCTCAAGCATCCAGATTCCCATGACCTGCGTACCCTCAAAAGATAGTTCGGAGGAACGTGCCTATGCAAAAGGAAAGGGAAGAACTCTCTTCGATCGATTCCGTAAGAAGATTGATGGTTCTGTACATACTGAGTAGCTGACAATATCGTTTCATAAATAATGGCTTGTCATTACTTTAAGTTTGGAAAACTGCCGCATTGTTACTCGCTGAAAAGTCCATGAATGAACGATATATTATCACTTTTGCCCTCAAAATAGGTGGTTTTGTGGCGCTTCGGAAGGACCATGTTGCAAAAGAAAACTACGCGGACGATTCAGATCGAAGATATTTGGACGTTTGGGCAGGTTCGGTATTGATGCTGGTCCGATTCTCTGGCATACTTAAAGTCGATTCTTGGATTGCTTCTGTAAGTTGCTGCTCTTCGACTGCCCGCACACGTTTCCTCGCGCGTTCTTGTCGAGACGGAACTTTGTCGACTAGGTCTCCGATTTTGTGATAGCGTTTGCGCGAGAAATTTACTGAGTCTTTAAACTCTTTTCCATCCGCGGCAGCTGCGTAGGTGCAATATAGAATAGGGCGAGAAGTGTCGCTGGTGTTTGCCAAGCCGTTATGCCCCAATCGATAATCAAAGATAACGGGGGTACCGGCCGCCACCAGCGGCGTTTCGCAAAAATCCCTGTCCCATGCTTCGTTGTCAAGAATGTGAGACCCCAGGCAGAACTCGGTCGGTCCAAGTTTCGGCGTCAAATCAACCAATGGCACAAAGACATTAATGGCGTGGCAAGGCTTTTGGTATTGTGTTGTCAAGTGCACACCGTCTTGGTGGTAATCCTGACGAGCCGAACCAGGTAAGGATAGGAATATTCCTTTGTGAATCAAAACGACATCCTTCCCGAGAATCTCTCGAACAATCGACATCCACGGCGCCTTTTTAATGCTTGTCAGAAACTCGAACTCTGGTGTTTCAAACACTGGTAGCTCCATATCAAATCGACCACGTCCGCGTTCTCTCAATAGATCAAAACCGTCCTGCAATTCTCGCCACAAATCGCGAGCTCGAACCGTCTCGAAGATACGATCGTAGTGCTCTAGCCCGGCATCATAGCATCTTTTGACTTGCTCGGGACATAGTCTCCACGTTGCGGACGGACCGACAAAAACCATCTTGGAAGCATCCACTGTTTTTGGGTCATCATTAGAGTTGATTTTTTCTACCTTGGATGACCTTTTCACAACAAGCTCCGTCGCTGCAATACTTTGGGTGGCATCCAAACAACTCGTCGTTGACAGGGGTGCCGCTTGTTGGAGTTTGATCGCGACGCTCTCAGTATCGACAAGACTGTCCTCTTCTGTCGCCAGACTCGAGGAAGACGAGGTTGTCCTACTCTTTTCGTGACTGATAGGAGACGGTGACACTGGCGAAACGATTTGATCGTCGATACAATGCCGGTCCAAATATTTTCCTGCATCCTTTGTAAAAAAGTTCTCCGACGTGCAGATATCATCATCGGGAGCAGGAGCAGCTGCGGTTGTCTCCGCCGTTGATGTCAATACCTTCGTGTCTTGCGGCTTGCCATCCGACATAGATGGTCCTTGCCATAGGCTTGTGCCTTGTTTTCCCACGTTTGCTGCTCTTCCTCTGACATTGCTTTCCAAACACCACGTAACTCGCTTTCCGCTTCACGCAGTGTAAACGAGATTTTTGCTTTTTCGGATGGTGGAGCCCCACCCACGACTTTCATTGTTGTATCCATTTCCGCCGACAAATTCGTTTCCTGCCCCGCCCTGAGTTCGGCGAGACGGGCTTGCTGGTGCATCTTGCGCCGACTCTGAAGAAAGTATACCAATGCCGTCGGCGCACGACCTTGAGTCGTTTTTGTGCTCGATCCGTCGGTTCCTGAAACGGTCATCTGCTTCCGGTCGTTCCCTCCATTGGATAATATTGTGGTTGGTGTAAGCGTCTCGCTCTCCAACCTTCGTTGCCACTGCCACGCTTCTTCCTGACCCACCACCCACAGTCCATCTCGCACAAAGCGTAGCTTTCCGGCTTGGAGGGCCATCCTTTTGGTCGGTACCACCAGCTTGATCGGCTTCCCATTAGCCCCGTATCCTTCCAACACCTTGTCCAACAACGTTTCGTCCCGACATAGCTGCACAGCTCGTTCCCAGGCTGATTTACGTGTGGAGAAGGATTCGCGGAGTGGCGATATCCAACGCAACGAAATCGTCGGCAAAGGAACCCGCCAGCGTTCCTCCAAGGCGAGGGCGCACAAACCGTCGACATCATGTTCCTCTTCCAACAAGGCCGCGACAGCTTGATCGTGCTCGTTCATATCCGCTGCTACTTCTACGGTAGTACTCTCGTGAGATTCGTCTTCTTCCAGATCGGTGCCACCGGACTGTTGGGATCGACGTCGACTGTTCGCATTGGTGCCGCTGCTGTAACCGGGAAACTTTGGGGGCTGCGGGATTTTTTCGAGGAAATGGGCAAAGGAGGCTAACTTCAAGCGTCCGGATGGAGAAAATACAAAATAGGGACTCTTGGTGGTTGCTTTCTTGGCGGATGCGTTGTTGGCATTGTTGATACTGTTGTTCGTGGGATCGGATACTTTCACGACGACTTTCCAGGGACGGGAGCCGTAGGGGGGTAACATATTGGTTTCCAATTGTGCCAAGGCGTCGGCGGTAACGTTGTATACGGCTTGCCTTGTGGCAGGCGAGGCCACCGTGACGAGATAGGCGCGATCCGAACGGTAGGGCGGTCGAGATTTTTGACGCGCCGTCTTAATGTCGGTGAGGGTGGCGGTAACGAGCCAGACAGGTTGACTTGTTTGTGGACAGGTCAAGGCGAGCGGGTTCGTTTGGTTGTTTCGGCGATTTGCCGGTTTCTACCGATGTGTTTAACAACAATATGGAACAAAGCGAGTTGGAAAAAGGAAGCACGTTGGCGACCGGTGAGGGCATGGTCGTTGCGAGTACTGATCAGGGGGTACGAGCGACAACAACCAAAACACAACAACAACAAGGGCAGCAGGAACAAGCCCCTTACGGATGGATCAATTGCGGTGTACGTACCCGTGCATTCTTCGCGGCTTGTTGAGCCGCCTTTTTGGCCGCTTGGCGAGCCAATTTTTCCTTTCGAAGGGCGTTTTGACGATCCAGCGCTTGCTGTTGCTTCTGTTGCAGGAGTTGCGCTTGCTGACGGGCCTGGGTACGTGCCGTGCCGCTTACGATGGGCAGCGACGGCGGCGGCGGTGGAGTCTTCGGGACGCGTTGACGTAAGGTTACCATTCGAACGGCCAGGCTTCCGCAAGACGTGCTATTTTCCAATGGTGCGTACGATACGAGTGACTGCGAGTAGATCGATGTGGAGTAGGGAGGGATCGACGCGTTGATTGTTCGTCTGTTCAATGGATTGGAACGGAGGAAACTTGTGGGACTGTCTGGTATTGTATTTTACTGTTGGATGGACTCGTTGGGGGAGTTGTTTGTTGTAACTTTGCAGTGTTAATACCCACATACACACAACAACACGTTCGGTTGTATTTCTCTGGGAGGGGAAACCTGCGGGTATCTCTCGGCTTTGGGGGTTCGGATGGATCCGCGGATTCCACGAACACAATCACAGCCAAATGTCAACCAAGCAGTGTGCCTAGAGTTTCTGAACTGGAAAGTGAGTACTGGGAGTTCACGCGCACACGCGCACGCGCACTCACGCCATTCACGGTCAACGCTCGTTGGCGACCCCCCCACCTATCAAGATTCGTGTTCCATCCCAATCCATCCATCGAACGATCGATCATTAATCGATATTCCGCATTCCATGCACTTCCATGCCAATACCGGATTCCCGCTTTGCCTTCGCGTCCGTCCGTCGTGTCCAAGGAAACTCGATCGGTTTCGGTCTGCGCACAACCCCCCACCAAGCACGTTCTGGAACGGGAGAACGTGCCACGGGGATTGACCGTCCTCCACGTTGCGCACGTCACCCTGGGTACCTACCGATTGGTCGGCGGCTGCGCGCGAGTGTCCGGGTGCGCACGTCCCACCGCTCGCGATCCATCGAGGCGAACCAACGAAGCGCGGAAAGCACGAGATACGGTGGGTATCGTATAGTAGTGACTACGAACTATCCTTGGTCGATCGACATCCGCGGGGGACGAACCCCCGCTACTACCGTGGTGGGGGTCAGGCACTGCGTCGCACCGTAAAAATGACCGGACTGCACGCACTGTAAGATACTACCAGTCGTCCACGGTCCTCGTTTGGATGGATCACAATTCCACCACTCTTTTGGTTTTTGGATCTCTCTAGTATTATTACAACTACTACTATTACTTCAACTACTTACAACTAGTACAATCATGGCTGACACAACCTTTCTCTTTACTTCGGAATCCGTCAACGAGGGACATCCCGGTAGGTAGTGTGATACAGTACTGTAGGAATGGATGGATGGATGGATGGATGGATCGAGAGTCGTTGCGTCGGCGTCGGCGTCGACGAATCTCTCTGGGTTCCGGTTGGCTCACTCGCCCATTCACTTACTTGCATTCTTTCACTCACTCACTCCAACCCGATCTTCTCAGACAAGTTCTGCGATCAAGTGTCCGACGCGGTGCTCGATGCTTGCATTGCCGGTGACGAAATGTCGCGTGTGGCGTGCGAGACGTGCTGCAAGACGGGCATGGTCATGATCTTTGGAGAAATCACCACCGCGGCTACCGTCAACTACGAACAGGTCATTCGCGACGCCATCAAGGACATTGGCTACGACGACCCCGCCAAGGGATTCGACTACAAGACCTGCAACGTCATTGTCGCCATTGAAGAACAGTCGCCCGACATTGCGCAGTCCGTAGACGCCGTCAAGGTCGAAGACATTGGAGCCGGTGATCAAGGAATCATGTTTGGCTACGCCACCGACGAGACCGAGTCCCTCATGCCCCTCACGCACATGCTCGCTACGCAAATCGGCAGCAAGCTCACCGAAGTGCGCAAAAACGGAACCTGCGAATGGGTCCGTCCCGACGGCAAGACGCAGGTCACCTGCGAGTACAAACTCGTCAACGGAGTGCCCGTCCCGCAGCGAGTGCACACCATTGTCATCTCCACACAACACGCCGAAGACGTCACCAACGAACAGATCGCGGCCGACCTCATGGAACACGTCATCAAGCCCGTCGTCCCGGAAAAGTACCTCGACGAAAAGACCATTTACCATTTGAATCCGTCCGGCCGATTCGTCATTGGTGGACCCCACGGAGACGCGGGATTGACCGGGCGCAAGATCATCATTGACACCTACGGTGGATGGGGTGCGCACGGAGGTGGCGCCTTTTCCGGGAAGGATACCACCAAGGTCGATCGATCCGCCGCCTACGCCGCCCGTTGGGTCGCCAAGAGTCTCGTCGCCGCCAAGCTCTGCAAGCGGGCCCTCGTCCAGTTGAGTTACGCCATCGGCGTCCCCTACCCCCTCTCCGTCTTTGTCGATTCCTACGGAACCGTCAAGGAAGGCATGACCGATGCCGATCTCACCGAAGTCATCAACAAAAACTTTGATCTCCGACCGGGATGCATCATTCGCGACTTAAACTTGCGTCGCGCCGTCATGCGCAAGACCGCCGCCTACGGACACTTTGGACGGGAAGATCCCGACTTTACCTGGGAACAGGTCAAGGAACTCAAGCTCTAAACAAAAAGTTCCAAAACACCATATTATACAACAATAACACTAAACCGTCCGTTGGAAGTGCCGTGCGCTAGCGCCATCTTTTCTTCCTACGCACTATATCGTAAGCCGACTCTACCACCGTGCGACATGATGATAGTACCACCCACACCTACGGTAAGGCTGCTTCCATCATTTCCCATCGGAGACTCCATCCGTCCCCTTTGGCAACGGACCTCCTTCGAAACGGCTCGGCATACCATCCGTGGCTTGCCCTTGGCCCTCTGGAATCACGCACGACGGCAGAATGTGCAAATCCAAATACTCCTCCAAAACCTTTGCGGTATGCTTGGCACTCACAAAGACCATCTTCTCGACCACACCCGGATCGAAAAAGAACTTGGCCATCTTCCAAATCGTTCGAAAGAGCAACGGTGCACGTATGATGATGAGCTTTTTGGCGGTTTCCGGATAATTGTCCTGATCGAGTCGCATAATCTCCCCGTATACCGACAAGAGTTGTCGATTCAGATGCGACACGGACAAACCTTGTAAATCTTCCACGAGAGTCACTCGACGCACCGGGCGACCCTGCCTTGTTTCGAAGCGTTGAATCCATTCGCCGCGGGACACAAATTCGCGAATCCAAATCGCGTGTCGGATCATTTCGTCTCTGCCGAACCGCTGCAACATGCCCACGCCGTCGGTGACCCCGATCCGACCCACGTAAACTGGATCGCCGGCGCGGTCGAAGTCTCGCAAGACGGCGCCGGGATAGTACGCCCACATGATCGGTGGAGGTTCGTAGTCTTGCAAAATAGTGTCCACCCTGTTGGCGAGACGCCAAGCAATCATGTTTCGAAACATGCGTTCAGCGGCATCCACATCGCTCGGACGAGCGCGTAGAAACCGCACGACTTCGGAGGGATCGTTTTTCCAGTGCGAGACGTCCACCAAACGTTGTCCCAAAGTCGACAAATCCTCCAACTCGCTCTCCGAAAGCTGCCACAACGTCGCCACCCGAAGCAGTTCACTCTCCTGCTGCCAACGCGATGCTTCCGGTGTTGGCTCGGACGGGTCGACAATCTTCGAAGACGCCATCCGTCAGGATGCTTGCCGAGCGAACCCAATTTTGATTGGCACAAGTAGTGCACTAACGGTAACTGCCAAGGCACGATCCTTGAGAGCAAGAGCGTCGAATGCACCCAGGACAACACGGGTTTCGATGGGGACACCACCCAGCCAGTGTTAATCTATAGAAGTGGACGTGGCTAGAAGGACTCACTGGTTGTGCAGATACCTCACGTTGACGAATGGATGTGCTTCCATATTCTAACTTTTCCCTCTCAAATTGCAGGTTTCAAGCTCGCCTACGTACAGACTACCTCAGAGCGCACACTATTATAGGCGGTTTTGTAAAACACGACTGCCTCACTTTGGTCCACTATCAATTCCAGAGTAGAATAAATCGGGGAATACCAACAGATGGGTCTGATACGAAAGGATGTCTCTTACAGCATAGAGCTGAGCTTGTCTACCTACCGACTCATGCATATATTAGCTCGAGCAGTGTTACCTTTGCTCGCCCCGATTTCTACGATGACCTACCTACAGACTACAGAAGAGGGCACACTAGCAGGTTGGTAAAACACGACTGCCTTACAGCTATTAACAGTGGTTCCGTCGGGAACAGAACAAGTCACTAGAGTTAGGACTACGAGAGCAAATGATTCTGGTGCAAAAATATGCTTCCTACAGCGTAGTGCTGAGCTAATCTACCTACCAAGTCGTACATATATCAGCTCGAGTATTGTTAGCTTTAAATTATCGAAGGGAGAATCGCAAGCCTTACACCTATTCACATGCAGCACCAAGTGGGTAAAATTGGGACTAGTAAAGAGTTCTTTGCCAGTCGCTTTCGTTCAAAATTGTTTTTTCGCCAGATTTGATTCCTTGTTCTATCGGACCAAGTCTCGTTCTCCTCGGACGGTAGCCGCCTTTTCCATCAAATACTTCATCTGCTCAAAGTCGCCTGTTCGGCCATAAACGCTTCCTAGACGGTACAGTATTACCGCAATTTGTTCTTTGGGAACGGGTGGTTGAGATGTCGACAGAGACTTGTTTGGCTTGTAAACAAGCCAAAGTGCCTTCACAAAAGACTGAATGGCATCATCGTCATGACTCCAAGCGTACTGAATCATTCCAATCGTAGAGTGCACATCTGCAAGTTCCGTATTGGACAATTGTCGGGAGGCTGGGTGTTCCAAGAGCCCCACCAGCATCTCGGCTACAGAAGAAAACTCTTCGTCCAAAAATCCGTCGTAGAACCCCAATAGTCGGAATCGATTCGCTATTCCTTGAAAAACCAAGAACTCTCGCAGATCAGTTCGCTTCGGGATTGTCTCGCACAGGAGTGTTTCGAGAAGGTCCGGCTTGAGACCGATACACCATTTTCCGCTTCTGCCGATCGTTCTGGTAGGCGAGTTGCGATGGCGAACAAAGAATCCGTAGGTTGAGGGCAAGAGCTCTTGTCTTGTTTGTCCACTGCTGGCATTTGTCTTCATCGTTGTCGCAGCCATGTTGTTGGGCAATTCGGTTTCTTGACTTTTTCAAAGCTGGTCAGTTTTTTTTATGAAGCGCAAATCTCGCCGTGATGCACGATACTGACTGACAGAGAAGTTCTATATCCGGTGGGTGTGCAAGGAGGAGATGGGATTACAAGCATAAATACAAAAAATGAGTTCAAGAGTACTCAGGTGTACTTAGAATCTTGTTGATAGTGAAATTCTGTATAGTCACTGAAAAGAAGCGGAATGAAGTCCAACGTCAGTAGAAAAATGAAAATTCGATTGACCTATTTAAATGTCGAAAGACCCCTTTGGTTTCTGGATCAATATATAACGGTTACGGAGTCTACAAGTGCAAATCAAGTTCAATGGGAAGCCTTCATTTTGAGTTTTTTGCGAACATCGCGCAAGATCAACCTTCAGGAAACTACCTAATTGTTTACTGAGGCTGTTCGTTCCCGGGACCATCATCCACCAATCAAAGCAATTTGAAAGAGAATACTGTATTCCATTTTACTGTCAACTGTGCCGGAAGTTTGTTGGAAATCCATTGACACGTGATTCGTATTGGCATCCGCGTGGGAATAGGAGCGACCGTCCTTCGCTCTTGTTTCTTTGGACCGTGCTTCCGTCATCCGATCCATGCTTGCCGACCGTCGCTCATCCTTCGTTCGTTACCGTTTGTGTTGCTTCCTTCGAATCACCCCATCAAGGCGATCCGTTGCCGAGGTCATGTTCAGTATGCTTTTACATTCACCCAACAAGCGACGTACAAAATCCCGCGACCCGCGTTGACAATACAAATATAATTTCAATGAGACTTGTTATTTTAGCTTCGCTACTTCTTTCCCCAGCAAGTTCATGGCTGATTCCGGAGAATAAAAGACATTCGTCTTGGGCGTTCCGTCGAGAACTCGCCCTCCAGTCGCAACCTGGCCAGCCGCACCATAAGGGAGCTCATCCCGATCCGGACGGTGCTCCTCATTATCCACAGCCGCGTCAGTATGATGAAGGGATCCTGGGAGATCTCACCGGAGGACGTCCCGGAGCAATTATTGAAACCGAAGAACAGCTCGCAATCAAGGCCCAGATATTGGAAGAGATTGACACCAAGACTCGCATCTACCCAGCCTGGATGGACCAACAGTACGGTGCTCTCATTGAAGATGAGGAAGCTGAATTTGACATTGACGATCCTGACGCAATCGATAGCTCAACTCTAGGAACCTGGACGATACAAGATTTGAGGAGCAAGTTTGACTACGAATGGGACCCCAACTCGGGCGAGCCGGATCCCAACATGTTGGAGATCACTCGCGATGATGTTCGTTACGTCAAAGAGAATGAAAAAGATGAGGATGGCGTGGAAGTGGGATATAATCCCATGTTTGGGCCTTCCAATCCAATCGATACCCGTACCATTCTTGGAACCATGGACTCGTACATGATCGACGATCGATCCCGCGATGACACAATGCTGACGCCACAGTTCTACGAAGGAGACCCCGAAATTGGTTTCAACGAAGATATCGTGCAGTTCCGCAAGTCCCTCGATATTATGGAGACTTACATTGATCCATTTTTGCCCGATGATATGCCTATACCCCGTCACGTGGCCAAGTGGCACGGATATCCCGAACAAACATTTTTGGAACCCAAAAACTATACGAACAATCGCTTTACTGAAAAACCAACCGACTTTGACGCCATGACCCCTCACCGAGCTCGACAACGTGCTGTCGAATTAGCGCGATCTAAGAATGCCGAATGGCTGCCAGATGGAGTCTCTCAGGCCTGGCACACTGAACAGCGGCAACCCTACGAAGATTGTGGTACATTGGTGGGCACCTTGCGTAAGGGCGAATGTGATGAAACAATAGTCAAACAGATTCAGCCCGCGTTAAAGGTTTTGGGGTCGTCGGTGGAGCTGCTCTCTATTGATGGTTCTGTTTTCCGATTCCACTACCATGGTCTCATGAAGAATCGCCACGGAATGAGATGTTGGGCAGAAACTATGCTGGCCGATTGCGGGGTTGAAGTCACGGGGGTTGTTTTCGAAACGGGCTTCCGCCGTAGAGATCCTGCCTACGATGGTGGCGACTATTGGTACGGTCCGTCCAATTAATGAGCTATTGTGCATAGCTGTGCCTAGATGCAATGTGTCAGGATTCCAGAATCGGACTTGCCATACGCGTAGAACAGTCGTCAGGTATCATCCGTAACGACCATATTTGGCGCTTGTAGAACACTTGTTGTTACTTCAGTTTAAATACGCTTAACGTGACGAATACCCAACAAGTCGAAACACTGATGCATGGCCAAGGACGTAGCGTGGCATAGCAACAAACGGGTCTTCATTTCGTCGCTTCCCAAAACCATACAATTCTTGATAAAATCGGACGTAGCCACGGCAAGCTTGTAGACGTACTCACAAACGTGATAAGGAAACAAATCTTCCAGCGTCTGTTCAATGACATCGGGAAACTGTTGGAGTTGAAAGACCAAATTTCGCTCGGATGGATGCGTCAGTCGAACCTTTTCACCATTTTGAATGAGTTCCTCCACGTCGATACTATAGTCTTGCTTTGCCTTGGCCACAATACTCTCTAAACGCACCCGGGCGTACAAAAGGTACACACCGGTATCGCCCTTGGTGTCGAGCATTTGGTCGTACGAGAATTTGTAATTCGTGGTCGGGTTGCGACGCAAATCGTAGTACTTGACGGCGCCGTATCCAATTGCTTCGGCAATATCGTGCACTTCGTCGAGCGCAATGTTCGATTTGTCGCTTTCGATACGCTCTCTCAATGAACCTTCCATCCGTTCCACCGCTTCGTCCAACAAGTCCACCAGTCTGACGGTATCGCCCGATCGAGTTTTGAACCGTTTTCCGTCTTCACCCTGGACGGTACCGAATCCAATATGCTCAAGCTGCTGATTGCGATCGAGCCAACCAATGTCGCGTCCAGCAGCGTACACCATTTTGAAGTGATCGCCTTGCGAGAAATCCGTAATGACAATAATTCGATCCGCCTTTAATTCCTGCAAACGATACTTCAATGCCGCCATGTCCGTGGAATCGTACCCGTATCCCCCATCCGACTTTTGCAGCATGAGAGGTACTTTGAACTTGTCGACAAAGACGCACTTGGCGCCACCTTCTTCGACCGATATTTTCCCGGCCGCTTCGAATTCGGCAATCACGGGTGGGATCTTGGCGTTGTAAAAGCTCTCGCCAAATTCGTGCGTTGTGACGTCGAGTCGTTGGTACACCTTTTCGAATTCTTGGCGGGACACGTCGCAGAGCAGTTTCCAAATGCGCAAGCATTCGGGATCACCTGATTGCAAGGCTACCACGTTGGTCTGGGACGTTTTTTTAAAGTCGGCCGACTCGTCAAAGCGCGCCTTGGCGGATTTGTAAAACTGGGTCAAATCGGTAATGTTGGGCAAGGCCGCTTGATCGTCCACATCGCTGTTGTGGTTGGCGACTTCCGGGTATTCCTCCTTCAAATACTGAATGAGCATGCCAAACTGTGTTCCCCAGTCGCCAACGTGATTGATCCGGTGGACGTCGTGTCCGACAAATTCCAGAATCCGGCAGACGGCTTCCCCGATAATAGTCGACCGCAAGTGGCCCACGTGCATTTCCTTGGCAATATTGGGGGACGAAAAGTCCACCACACAGGTTTGCTTGGGAATGAGCGGTTTCGGCAAAATTCCGGTTTGCAAGAACCGGTCCACGTGGGTTTCCAAAAAGCTTGGACGAATGCGGCAGAGTACAAAGCCGGGTCCGTTCATACTGAGTTCCATAATGACGGGATGGGTGTCGCCAATCGCGGCCATGAGGGCCCGGGCCACATCCGGTGGGGAGCGAATATTGTCGGGCATGCTGGAATCTTTTTTGAGTGCCGCGAATACGGGCATGGCGGCGTTGCACTGATAATCTCCGTGTTTGGGATTTTGACACTTGGAAACCAAGTGCTGCTGCGTGGGCAGCTCAGCGTCGGGGAACAAATCGTAAACGACGTTTTGAAAAATACTCTCGACGAGTTTATTGAGTGAGGGTTCGTTGGTATCCACTTGCTGGGGCGGTTTCGTGGTCCCGACGGAAGCCACGAGCGCGGCGAGCTGGACCCGGGCCGCTTCGACGGCATCCCGATGCGCGTCCAGGTAAGTGGCAATCAAGGGATGCTTCTGGTGCACGTGCGCCAGCGTTTCCGTACTCAAATCCTGCAGCAAGGTGGCCAAAATACAAACGTCCGCCACGGAATCTTGGTGTCCCACGATATGGATGCCCGTGGGTGAGACTCGCAGGGCCTCCGTGAGTGTGTCAAAGGCGGCTTCGTGGTCCGGTACCGTCCCGGTTGTGGCGGGGCGTAAGACGGTCCGCTCCCATTCACACCAATCGTCCAATACGAGGCTTTCCGTCAATCCGTGTTGTGCGGTAGACCGACGGTGATCGTGAGTACTGCGGGGCGTGGTCATGTAGGCCATGGTTTGGGCCATGGCGTTGCCTCCGCCCGACACGACCTGATCGCCGTACAGTAAGCACGGCTTGTTGGCAAAGAGTGTGGCGGCGCACGCCGGAACGTCCTTACTTTTGGCTGCCTGCACGTCAATGCGGTAGAGTTGTGCGGCCCAGACAACCTTGAGTGACGCCGTACCGCTGTTGCCTTTGTTGTTGCTGTTACTGCTGCTAGGGATCGTGAGATTTGCCAAACGGACTCGAGGTTTCGTGTACGCCAAAGACGCCTTGGTGGTGTTCGAAGCATCGACGGTTGGCTGGGTCGACACGGGTTGGTTCTGTTGGTGGGGAGTATGCACCGGAACTGACGTCGTCGTTGCGGTGACGGCAGTGCCGGTGGGTGTTCCTTTCGTCCCCGCCTTTTTGGCTGCCTTTTCGGCCTTTTTGGCGAGTTTCTTCAACTCGTTCTTCGAAGGACCTTCCGACGGGACGCTTTCTTCCTTGGTTGTTGTCATTTATGCTTTATACCGTCAATTCGTAGTCGACTTGTCCATGTGTACCGCAAAAAGTAAAAAGAAGGGGAATCCGCAATGGAATTGACACAGTCTAACAGACAGACAATCTGTCGACCGGGAACAATCACAGATCGGTGGAGCTACCGGCTACTACTAGTAGTAGCTAGTAGCTAGCAGCCAAAAGCACCTTCCCACTTCCACTCTGGCATCTACGGTGTCCGTAGCATGCGTCTGTCCATCGCTTCTCCACACCTTTTCCATTCTGTTCCATGCGCAGGAACAATTACAGTTAGAGCGCCTTGGTTCGATAGTAACATTCCGTCGATCCGTACTACCTACTGCTGACATACCCGGATACAAGACTGATATCTGGATTCGTTCCCGGTTGATGATGTCTTTTCTTTGGATTGGCACCATACCATATACGGAATGGGATGGCGGATCACGATAACGTAGGTAGGTGTAGGTAGGTAGGTGTAGGTAGGTAGGTGTAGGTAGAGGTACCTACCATCCATACGTAGTACACACACACACACACTACTTCAACTTTCGTGCCGTTCCGTTTCTGCGATCCAAAAGTAGAGCAACCGCAAACACTCCAAAAAAAACCCAGGGACCTACCTATTTTCATCGGTTCACTTCCTTTTCGTTGCCTTGCCTTACTCACCGAGTGCAACAAAGAATCGTCCAAACGCCTGACTACCCGCATTAACATTCCTCCGTCACTCCTATTGAGATTGCTATTGACAAACACGTATACACACACAGACACAAACATACACCAACGTTCTTGCCAATGAAGATTTCGTCGCGTGGGATTTTCGCTGGAGTCGTCTGGAGCATCGCTTCCGTGCAAGATTCGACAGCGTTTTCAGCGTCGCTCACTGTGGCTCCCCACCGCTGGACGGTACTCCAATCGTCCACTTCTGGTGACGACTTTAGTAGCTTTGCCGCCTCCCTCGAAACACCGACGCCTTCTCCCCGCACACGCAACAACAACAACAACAAACCGCGCACTTGGAAAGATGATCTCGACGAGTTGTTGGATCCGGCAACCGAAATGAATCGGCGACAAGCACTCTTTACCGACGTCGTGAGCGCCAATCAAGACATACGCGAGGCGGTAGAAACGGCTCTGCGGGATCGAAAGGTGAGTGCACCAGACACGTGAATCGTGGTCCGATACAACGTTTTGACTGTGACATACTCACAAGACACACTTCCTCTACCAATCCTCTTTGCTACTCGAGATTGACCCACTCTTGACCCCGACGGGAAAGAAACTACAGGACGGCACCCGCGCCGTTGCCCGACAACTCAGCACGGATATTCTGCCCTCGCTCGCCGCGAACGCACGCAATCCTCCCACCCAACTCTTTTCCGTGCGTCCGCAAGATTTGCAAAAAAACGGCAACCGATTTTTGAACGCCGTCACGAACCAAATGCAGCAAAATTTGCAAACACTGCAACGGGATTTGCTGGACCCGTCACGCATTCCGTCACGCATTTCCCAACAAACGTCCGAATTCGTGCAGGAAGCGGCCAACGTGCTCCGCGAAACCCCCGTCGGTCTCAAGGAACCGCCCTACACTCTGGTGGCTACCACCAACGAATACGAAATACGGGATTACGCCGGATACAAGGTCGTCAGTACCAACATGGCCCCGGCGGGAGAAGTCTACCGAGACAGTATGGCTCAGTCCGGACAAGCCTTCAATACGTTGGCGAGCTACATTTTTGGAGCCAATCGGGACAGCAAGGTCATGGAAATGACCACACCGGTAACCACCACCATGTCGGGAGAAATGCGCTTTTATCTGGCCCAGAATGATGAAACGCCGGACCAACGGATCCCCGAACCTCTCGCTCAGGACGAAAGCAAGTCCGTCTACGAAACCGGCAATATTCTGATTCAAGATATTCCTCCCGCGCGATTGGCCGTGCGACGGTTTCCGGGATTTGCCACGGCCGGCGAACAAGCCCGGCAGAAGGAGATCCTCCTGGCAGCGCTCTCGTTGGACGATGTGGAATTGGACGTGCCGCACGGACAAACTGTCGGACACGTCCTGTTTCAGTACAATCCACCGTACACCGTCCCCGTGCTCCGACGCAACGAAATTGCCGTCCCCGTCGTCAATCCCGATGCGGTTGACAATGACGCGGAAAACAACAGCGGAGAAAGCTGGGCGTCCGCCGCTTACGACGCATCTTCCTGGGACGACGGGGCGCCGTCGGATTGAAGAATAGTATTTCTCTCCGCCACGCTCAAATTTATACCTAGGCTTGTTACATTCGTTTTGCTGCTACTACAGTGTTTGCTGATAGTGAAGGACTTACAATTATACTCCTGTGCAAAGGTTACTCTATTTTTTCGTCTGTCTATATCCCGGTAGGCCTACAAGTAGTGCGGAGTATGTAATCGAGGATAACGTATACGACAATGATTTATGGTTTCTTGGTGAGCAGTACCTTGGTCATGTACAGGCCGGCCAACGACAATCCGTACCAAGTAAAGGCGTATCCGGCATGTACGGCTGGACTGACTTTGAAATCTCCAATTTTGTCCGCCGTCGCCGTCACGGGCCATTTGTTCGCGCGGTCGCCGGCAACGTCGTCCCCTTCCCGTACCTGCGTGACAAGAGTGGGTAGTAGTCGTGTGGAAGAAGTCGTCGTGTTCGTCGCAGCATTCGGTATTGGCGTCGATTCGGTCTGTCCCGTCGCGGGTACCAAGGCTCGCAAGGTTTCCGCATCGAACCAGAACAGTTTGGGCGGTCGGGTCTTTAGCTCGTGCTCGGCTACAAGAAATCTGGGCTCTTCGGTTTTAGTCGCCACAACGGTGACGGTCACATCGGGATCGCCTACAGGTCGATCCCACTGTAGGTATTGCGGATTGCCGTGTCGTCGCGAGGCGTCGGTTTCCAACGTGAGTGCCGCCGAAACACCATAGCGTCCCCCACCGTCTTGGGGACGGGGACGACCACCGCGAGCTTGTTCCGACGTGCCCAAGTGCCGGGGGATCCAACCCCGATTGACCCACACGGTAGTGTCTTCCGCTGCGTCGGCCGCTGCTTGGTTTGCGGATTTGGTCAAGACGAGAGGTGTCAAGACAAAGTACCCTTGCGGAGAGGAGCTCATGCCTTGTGCGGACGATCCGGCTTTATCGGGCAAGGCCCCGGGTGGAGGTCCTCGAGGTCCCACGAGGATTTCTTGATCGTGACGGAAGGTTCCTCGCAAACGGACTTTACGAAAACTGGTCTCCGTCCCGTTCCCGGGTTGAGCGTAGGACGACAAGACCTCGAGATCGGTCACAGGCTCCTGCGCCAATTCCGCTTGCCGCTGAGCCACGAGTGTTTGCTTGATAAAGTACCGCTGCGTCTGCCATACTCCAAGACCGAACGTACCCGCACACAACGAACCGAAAAAGACTTTGCCAGCCGTGGAAATCCCCTTGTTAGCGGCGGTCAATGGCGCGCTCATTGGTACAAAAGAGGTTGCAACGTCTCGATGCTGTGGGAGTCCGACAGTACAAAAAATGCGAGAAGGAGTTTGTAAAAGCGCAGCGAGACGAATGCTTGGGTACTTTAGGTAAAAAGGTGGGTAAAATAGACGATGGGGACCGAGAGAGAATTCTCTGGAATGGAATGAATAGCTATCCGTAGGTCGCAATGGAAAAAATGAAAAAAAGATAGCAAGGTAGTGTCGCTTGCCGCACAAAGAATCCCCAAGAAAGGCTGCTGACAAGTGACAATGATTTCCATTGTGTCGGCTGTACTACCAGTATGTGAGACTACGATTGGCTCTCCTTCTCCATTCCGTCTAGCGCACAGTCGAATCACGAGTCGTCATTACGACCGAATCTGGATCCGAATCTTGCTCGAATTGGAAATAATGACAGTGAATTTCGGAATTGCTCGCGAAGGAATAGCGAAACACTTAATAGGTCAACCTCATCAAAGCACCAAGATCACCTTGTTGTTGTAAATTAGTGTTCCTCCGGCGTCCCCCAAGGATACTTCGCTAGACCAGTTACCGGGAAGTATCATGAAGTTACGTTGCGAGAGGAGACGAAATTGATTTCCAAAGCTCTCGTCAAGCAACACAACCCCCCAAAGCCCCCTCCTTGTCCCATGGGGAGACTGCGTCACCGCACAATTCCAGACTTTGTGGAACACCTCGTTCTCGTTAGTTTGTTGGTCGTCGCCTTTGTGACGTTAATACGAGACGAAACAAAATCGCTTCGTTTTCCGTCTCTTCCGTCGTCAGCCTTGGAAGGAACGTCGATACCGCAACTGGCCTTTCACCAGGATCCCGGAACGTCACCATTGCTGGACAAGACACACCCATACACCACGCCACCTCATCCTCACCGAGTCTTTCGTATCCTGCAATTGACCGACCTCCATTTGGGTGAAAATGCTTGGGAAGAATGGGGACCGGAACAGGATCGAAAGACCTACCAAGCGCTGTCACGCATTTTCATACACGAACACCCAAACACAATCGATCTTGTGGTTCTTTCCGGCGATCAACTCACGGCCAACAACGTGGACGCCAATGCCACGGCATACTACCAAAAACTGGCTTTCTTTTTCGAACAACGCAGTATCCCCTTTGCTGTCATCTTTGGGAACCACGACGATGCCCCTTTGGAGCGTCGACATGCAGACGGTACCGTCACCATAATTCCATCCATGACAAGTCGTCAGCAATTGCTGCAATCCTTGCAGTCGTTTTCGTGTTCTTTGACCCAGTCAGGTCCCTCTAGTGTGCCGGGCGTTTCCAACTACGTGCTGAACGTCTTCCGAGACTCGAGCGCTGCCACAGAAGGTAAGGAGCTTTCTCCTACACTACGTTTGGTATTCATGGACACCGGCGGCGGTACTCTTAATCAGACGCTGACGAAAGCCCATCAACACTGGTTCCGAAATCAAGTCGACTTGTTTGTTAACGTTCCACACGTCATCTTTCAGCATATACCTACGGCGGAGTTTCAATTTTTCTCTCCGGGGTTTGAGGTTCCTTCCTCCCACGCCACCGACTCTGCGGTTGCATGTCGTGGCCTTCACGAGGATGGTATAGCTCCCGTCACTACCGACTTCGGATGGCTCCCATACCTGTATGGTTCGCGTTTGCCAGTCTCTTTGGTGGCAGTTGGTCACAACCACGGCAACGATTATTGCTGCCCCTACCCCGCCAAATCCTCTCGCGATGGGCTTCACCTATGTTTCGGACGACATTCCGGCTACGGGGGCTATGGTTCCTGGGAACGCGGCGCTCGTGTATACGAGTTTTCGCTGCCCGTCAATGCAACCAGCAGCTACAATCACACGTTCCCGGATATTCTGTCATCGTTGCGTTGGAAGACCTGGGTCCGTCTGGAATCAGGAAGCATGGTAAATGAGTACGAGCCGGCGTGGTAAAGGTATGTTAGAGTCGTCCCTTTTGGCTTTCTTCTACGCATGTCCCAAATGGCCGGGGGCTGCACCATACATACCCTCTATAAATTATTCAATCACTCGACACGCTGCTTCACCGTTACGGCACACTTGGGATCGTGACTCCCACTCATAAAAAATCGGTTCAACTTTTGCATGGTTGACCGTGTCGGATCGGCGACTTCGCAATCTTGACGGATTAGATGCAACGTGACCTGTAAGCTGTCTTTCGTCACTAGTCGCGGTGGCGCTGCTCTGGTTTCATCCCTGAGCATGAAAGGGTCTATTCCCTGAACCCACCTTAATAAATGATCACGGCCTTGCGAGCCAAGAAGTCCCTCGATACAAGCGTTTGGGAGGCCAGTTGATTGATAGTAGAGCTGTTGATGTGGATCGCTTTCAGCCCCTTCATGCGAAAAAGAATTCAGCAACGTAGCAATATTGCAACCGAGAAATCCGTCACACCAGTCTAATGGATATTTTGAGCGTGCAAACAGAGCGAGAACTGCCATAGCCACGGCGACGGATCGATCTTTGCCTTGTGCACAGTGAATAAGGACGCGCCTGTGCTGCTGCGCGTGGAATATGCAAAATACAATACCCACTGCCATCCATTGTTCCAACTCGGAGTGATCCCGTTTGCCTTCCTTCACTGGTAGCTGTAAGTAAAACCTTTTGTTGGTCGCGTCTGGATCCAGAGTCGACTGGTGAATGTCCAGATATTCCATGTCAGTCACGTTCAAAATGGCGTCGAAATAATGCCAACAGTAGGGAGGTCGGCCCGAGCGGCGGGTTCCAATCGAGATGCTGGTATTTCCTAACGTATTAAACGGTTTATGGGACCCGGGATTTTCGCGTTGAAGGAGATCTGTGAAAGGGTCTGGCGACGAGTCAAGTTCCGTTCGTCTGTACTTACTCACAATACTATCCATCCATACGTCCACCGCGTCGTCCTCGTTATTGTCACCGTCTCCACACTCTTCGAAAGTCACCGGTAAGGTCTCCGCATGCTTCCAAAACATGCACGGAGTCATACCGCGCGACCAAGCTTCCTCGTCATCAGCTGCACCTGGAGTGTACCAAAATCCCTGCCCGGTACTCGTTTCGTTCCACCAAACGCGAGGCGACTGTTGCACAGAGCAGTTGCAGCATACAAGGGCAAAATATGAAGTAGTATCAATCTGTGATGTGTCAAATTGGCGAGACGGTGTCATCCAGTACGGACGTAACGGTTTTGTCAAAGTTTTAATCAACCAGTCTACGTTCACAATCGCCCCACTCCGATACAGTTCTTCGACGCGGTCGTCGATGACCGATTCCATTTGCTCGTGCTCCTCGGTCGAAATGACCCAGTCCCTTGGTGTGTGCAGGGCATTGTCCCACGGATCGGTCTGTGGGAGTCCACGTTCGCGTCGGTATCGACACACAATGCGATTCATTGTTGCCGCCCAGATGGGGATCGTTCGCGATAGGCTGTCGGGCAACTGCTTGCGAACGGAAGCATCCAGCACGACAACACAACTAACAGACATTTCTTTATTTCTGCTCGCCAACAATTCAATTAAAGGTAAATTCAACCGCTTCAGACTGAAAGCATGTACGTGACCGTCGGTGCTCTTGAAATAACATGAGCGATGGAGTTGCTGTTGTTTCGCCAACAACGGAATCGCGTACCAAGTTCCACAACGCGCATTGGCGACAATCGGACACTGTGATAATACAGCGTTACCAAAGAGTACGGTACTGGCGGAAGGCAACAAAATTGGTTCCAGAAACCTTTCAACATCGAATTGCAAGGAACAGAGACGATGCCGAGCTCGGTTGGCAAAGTTTTTATCTACGGGACGCTGGCGAGCTGGTTGTAATGAAACGCTGGGTGATAATCCTTCATTGCAGGTCATCGTTCCGGTAGACCCAGCAACAAGCTCGTTTTCCCGCTTCGATCCGGTTTTAGGCATCGTCTGTAATATTGTGTTGGAAGGTCGCTTGCCGGGCTACAGGCAACAGAAGATGAGCACAATACGAATGCGTCTAGAATTCTGCAACAACGGAACCAGGTGAGAATGATGAGTTATCGCTACAAAGGCAACTCGAAGTTTCATTTCGCAGAAACTGACAGTGAGCGCATACCTTCACTATTCGTTCCGACAATCTGTGAAAGCGTCTGATTCTTGTAGAAATCTACGATGCAACTGATACGATAATAACAGAAGCTCACCTTCGTTTACGTTTATATGTCAGCTGACTGTGAATACCGGATACCTGCAAGAGGCCAAATTACCCCTTTGGAAAGGTTCATACTTCACAATAGGTCATCAAGACTATTAACCATACACTAGAACTCCCTGCGGCATTCCACTACCACCATTATGCCACGAAGTAGAACACTTGACAAACATTTGCCAAACTAAGCAATTTACTTCCTACGAAGCATCGGTGTCGTTTACTGCAATTACTTTCCAATACAAAAATCAGCAAACAGTTTGTCTAGTACGTCTTCCACGTCCACCGCCCCGGTTATACGACCCAACTCTGATGCTGCGAGACGTAATTCCTCCGCCGCGAGATCGACCGACATGGTGCCCTGCTGGGACAACGTCTGAAAACGTTCCAGAGCTTCTACCGCGGCTTGCACGTGCTGGCGATGACGAGCACGGGTAATCAAAGTGCCCTCGCTCGTTTCCCTGTCCACAATCGACGTCTTGTCTCGATCCGATGCATCCGTGTTGGATACTCTTGCGACACATATTCTCGTTAAGCTCTCCAAGAACGTATCCACACCATTTTGAGTGGCACAACTAATCTCGTACTGTCCTCCAATCAGCTCGACAACATCCTTCCCAGGCACTTCGATCGTTTGGTGTTTTTCTTCTCTCAAATCTGATTTGTTGAGTAGCAACAGTACGTGTTGGCGATCCAGATTGGGAGAGTTTTGCAATATAGTGGTCAAGATCTCCAGACCACTTTCCACATCGGATGAATCGACCATGGCCAGTACGAGATCTGCTTGCGCCGCCGCACGGGTGGCTCGCGCTATCCCTTCCATCTCAATCGCGTCGTCGGTGAAGGTACGTACGCCTGCCGTGTCCTGGAGGACACATTTGACGCCGCCCAAATTGAGCGACAATTCCAACACGTCGCGGGTTGTGCCGGCGGTCGGAGACACTATGGCGGCATCGCGATCAGCCAAAATATTGAACAGGCTTGATTTGCCAGCGTTCGGTGGTCCGACAATGGCAATTTGCAAGCCCTGCCGAACCAATTCTCCCCGCCGGGCATCTTGTAGTTGTCGTCTCATGGATCTTTCGAGCACTTCCATGTTGCCGACTACACCACCCCAGACATTGTCCTGAGCCAGTTGTTGGTCCTCTTCGTCCAGCAAGGCGTCATCCAATCGCTCGTCGTCCCCGAAATCGATCACGGCCTCAGCGTGAGCCAAGCCGGCTACCAGCATATCCCTCCAGGTATCGTAAACGGCCGAGAGTTGACCGTCAAGCTGTGCGAGAGCCTGCTGTCGTTGGGTGGCGGTGTCCGCCGTCAACAAATCGGCCAAGGCCTCGACTTGCAAAGCGTCGAGTTTGCCTGCCAGCCAAGCCCGTTGCGTAAATTCACCGGGTTCAGCGAGGCGTGCCGCGGTACCCAACGTCTCCAGTACAGCCGTCACGACTGCCCGGCTACCGTGTACTTGCAGCTCGACGACGTCGTCGCCAGTAAACGAGTTTGGTCCGGAAAAGTACAACACCAGCGCCTGATCCAGTACAACCTTGGGATCGTCCAGATCGTGGAGTTTTCGAAGTGCTGCTGTGCGGGGTTTTGGAAGAGGCCTACCGGGGGTCAAGCGCTGAAGAATGACTCCCGCCTGGGGACCCGAAAGGCGAATAACGGCTACTGCCGTTGCTTGACCCGTCGCAGCACCAGAAGACAAGGCAAAAATTGTGTCCTGCGATGAAGTTGTAGCTACTGTTGTCGTCATGTCCACATCGTTTACGGAAGAATACCGTCTAGTAGTGGAAGGAATGAGTACACGCTTGGTACGTGTGTGTTCTTTGAATACTGTGTTCCTTTGGAACGACAAGTGGGAGACGTGTCGGCAATTAGTGTTCCTACGAACACTGTGACATCTCCACTGCGTGAGTGGAAAGGCCCGCACTGTTCTAGTTGGCTGTGATCCGAACCACGCAGAAACTACCATAGCTAGCAGCACATGAGGTATCCGTATAGATTGGAAAGAGAAGTGACGAGAATGTTGAGTAGAATAGCATCTCTGGGTCGTCATCCGCATGCTCCCAGTCTCCCTCTTGCGGTTGGGATCCTTCCTTTCCCGAAGGTCCGCCCGATGGACTGTGAGTTGACATGACATTGAGTGAATGGTGTTGCAATTATTTTCACTGCGATGTTCAGGATTGCGACCCCTACCCTCACAGGAAGGAGTTGCTCTGCGCGAAAACACAGAAGGAACGAGTCTTTGTTTGCCTGTCTGCCTACCGTTTCCAGACAACACGAAACGAAGCGAATGTGTAGAAACGCCAGGATCGGTCTTGCAGCATTTTGTATTCAAATATTTCGTTTTTACCATATTCTTTTTATCTCTAGATATGCAAGTGTGACTCGATCGAAGCCGACCTTGTGCCCAGGCATCCTGCCGCGAGAAGCCTTTGGTCAAAGATCTTCTCCGCCTCGGGGACAAACTCCATGTCAACATCGTGGTAGTCGATGGACCGATTGAGCGCGCTGCGGAGAGTAGGTCGGTTGTTCCTCATCTCAAACGGTTGTATTTTCCCACCGTACCACTGATGGAAGAGGCATATTGTCTCTTCCCACCGTTCCGTTATGCCAAAGAAAAAGGTGGGACGCTGGATCGTTTGCAACGCCTTCTCCACATTGAGGTGATCAGGTGCCGCGTATTGGTGGCATTTGTATCCGGACATCATTTTCATTTGACAATTCGGGAGCTGAAAAGTAGAAACAAGAAAACGTCAGGTACAGGGGCCGCAACAATTCCCGGCATGCTAGAAGCAACGGAAGAACGACGTACATGTGACTCGTTGATATAGGTTTCGAAGGAAATGTTGGTATCGTTCAATTTGCTCCCGTGGCGTTGAAACGCATACGCACTTTGCAGTCGTTCCAACGGATCCCGAAACATGGTAAAGGTCGTGAACAATGTATCCCGTTCCTTGTACGGGAAATGGCATCCAGGACACGGCATGTTGAGCACGGTTGCCTCACACCATTGTGAGGGTGGGAACCGGCTCAAGAGACGACCGTCGATCAGTTTCGATTGCAGGACTTCTGGGTGCTCGGCAAGGATGCGAGGGCATAAATTCAAAAAGATAGTGTTGAAGAACGAAGTACCCGTCTTTTCAATGTGCAACCAGAATAGGTCGAAACTAATATTGTACAAGTTACTTGTGGTTGGAAGCGCAAGTCTTTGCTGAAGAAGGGACCGGGTTTCGTTGAGCTGAAATTCGAGATGCTGCAGCCGAGGCTCCCAAGGAGTCCAGTCGCCGGCAGCCGCCGAAATGTTTTGAGCGAGAAATCGCTGCAGTGGATTCATTAGCAACGTGTTGCAAAGCACAATAACGCATAGTATCGCGCAGTAGCATTTCAATTTGTAGACATCAGTCCTCCGACCCGGCGACGGTCCGATGAGATGGCTCCTCATAAATTCACTTTGTCGCGACGCTTGCATTGGAGTCATGCGTCGGTAGATAGCCGGACTTTTCTTCAATGTATCAGCAATGCTGTGTGCTTGCTTGCTTCACAATCTACTTTCTGCGTTTGTAAGAGCGCAGCAGAAAGGTGGCTGACGACGCCGACCACTATAATTTTCGGGTGCGTGGAGTGGCCAAAGTCAAAGGACCTCATTAGTTTCCGAGGCACTGACAGTGAGCAGTTATTTATGGCCATACCTTCACCTGGCCGCAAAAGATATAATGTCACGGATGTCGACTCCGAATATATGGTTCTTCCAAGAAAAAAATTGCAGAATAGTTATTGCAAGTTCTATCAGTCATAATACTGACTATTGAGTAGGAGAAAATTCCTCCTCAATCCATTAAATAAAATAAATGTAGAACGTGCTAATCCCGAAGCAATCAACAAATCGACAAGATCACTTAAATTGAGGAAGCATTCCGAGATCAAGCTTTGTTTTCGGTTCGAGGATTAGCCTCCTATCTTGCGCAGTGCTGCGAATAGAAATGAACGCGCTCACTGTCAAAAATGCGATTGATCAATGTAAAAGTCCTTTTGGATCGTTTTGGCCATAACCTTTGAAAGTAACTGTGCCAAAGTGGCAGAATTAGAGGCGTGACTATGCGGTCCAGTGTCACGATTGCGTTACAGTTACTTACCGTCAAAAAATACTCTAGTGTATGCTCATGCGCATCTATAATAACAGACTTACACATCTTGACCACGTCGCGTCATTTTAAAAATTATTTACAGGGTCTCACGATTTCTAATTGCTCTCGTCGTCATCTCAACAACATTATCGGTCTTTCGGTTTGAGGAATGGCCACCCACAGTCAACCAATTAATCACAGGGCCGCGTGTAGAACCATGGATGGTCAAAACTACGGCAACTGTCATGTCTCGGCAACACGACACGGCGCTGGTGGAAATTGGTGCATCTGTACTGGCGTTATAGTCGCATTCAGCGGCGAGTGAAGCCACGGATAGCACCCATGAATCGTCTTTCGAGGCAAAGTTTTACATCGTAGTTGCAAATCTGCTGGAAAAACGCAATCAGTGCAAACCGGACTATAATAATAATGTTGCCTCCTTGACATTGAGTGCAAAGCATCTAGAATGAAGTTAAGCTTAATTAGTCATTTATCGCCGAAACCCCCCGCGACCACCGCGGCCGCCGCCACGTCCATAGCCTCCACGGCCGTATCCACCACCGCCGCCACCACCCATATACCCACGCCCACCACGTCCGGAGGAATATCCGCGTCCGCCCGAGCCGCGACCACCTCCGCCAAACCGTGGTCGCGCCATGGCTTGCAGTTCGGGTGGAATTTCTTGCTGCGCCTTGGTCAAGACTTGCACCAATTGTGTGGCATTTTTTCGATCACCCTGCGTAAAGAAAGTGTACGCCTTGCCTTTATTGCCCGCGCGACCGGTCCGACCAATGCGGTGCACGTAATCTTCAACACCATTCACGCCGGACGGCATGTCGTAATTGACCACTACACCGACATCCTTAACGTCAAGTCCACGGGCCGCGACATCGGTTGCGATCAGTACACGTAATTGCCCACCTTTAAAGGCCTGCATAACGCGGGTTCGTTCCCACTGGGGACGATCTCCGTGCAAGGAATCAACGGCGAAACCGTCCTCCCACAACCGATTCGCGAGATCGTTGCAAGAAATCTTCTTGGCGACAAAAACGATGATCTTGCCGTGCATCTTTCCACCCCCGGCGGGCGTCGGACTTTTGGGTTTTGCGGTATCGGTCTCCCCTTCTTTGACGAGGTCGCGCAGAATCTGTTCCAGCTTGTCGAGTTTTTCCGATTCACTGCACATGACAATGGTTTGTTGGATATCTTTGTTGGCCACTAGCGCGTTGACTTCCCCCACATTAATTTGTATGGGGTTTTTCAAAAAGTCGTGTGCCAGGGCTTGAATTTCCTTGGGCCAGGTTGCCGAAAACAACAAGGTTTGCCGGTTTTCGGGTGGAATGTTCAAAATGATGGATCGGATCTGTGGTTCAAAGCCCATATCCAGCATGCGGTCGGCTTCGTCCAGTACCAGATACTGGACTTTGCTGAGATCAGCCTTGCGCATTTCGATCAAATCGTTGAGACGGCCGGGTGTGGCAATGACGCATTCCACCCCACGCTGCAGAGCCGCAATTTGCGGGTGTTTGGAAGCCCCACCGTAACAGCAAACACTGCGAATTCCGAGAGGACGACCAAACTTTTGGGCTTCTTCCAATATTTGTACCGATAGTTCCCGAGTGGGCGCCAGGACGAGAAGAATGGGTTTGGTAAAGCCCTGAATCCGAGTCTGCTTCACCAAATGCTGATGAAAGACGGGTAACAAGAACCCGCAGGTTTTTCCGGATCCGGTCTTGGCAACGCAAATCATGTCCTTATTTTGCAAGGCAATGGGCCAGGCTTGTCCCTGAATGGAGGTAGGGCGGGCAAATCCGGCTTGAGCAAAGGCTTGTTGGATACGTTCTTGAAAAGGGGCGTCTTTGAATTCCATAAAGGGATCCGGGAACGTCTGCGTCGCCCGTTCACTGCCGTGTCCTTGAATGGAGATCATGTGTTCTTTGCGCCACTCCTCTGTTGAGAGTATGGACTTGCCGGCCTCTTTTTCTTCGGCAGCATCCACGGACCGCGTCCGACGTTTCTGTTGGCTGTCGCCCGTCGCCGCATCGTCCGCGTTGGAGTAGGTCCGCAGACGTTTGACTTCCTTTCGGTGATCGTCATCATTGTCGAGCGTTTCGGCTTCGCGCTTTTTCTTTTTCCGCTCTTGCTTGACTTCCTTGTACGTCACCCCACGGCGTGCGGCTTCGGCCTGATCCAACAGCTTTTGTTCGGCCTTGGTGGGGCTCGACGAAGCACTGGTAGTCTTGGTCGTCGAGGGACGGGAATGAAGGCGGGCGTCCGTCATGAAAAAGGTAGACAGTGAGTGTGTACGTTAGTATCAGGTAGTGTGCACGTGTGTGTGTGTGTTTGAGTGTGTATGTATCTGTCAATGGAATAGTGCTCACAGTGCTGTAACCTTCCAATACAAATGTGCCAATGATGACCTTGGCGTCCGAGACGGTCGATTCGACTACCGTCGACTAGCTAGCTAGTGAGTGAGCTAGTGACAGGTAGTAATGTAAGGAGTGGTACGATTCTTCGAACCAGAAACGGGAAGAGAGTTTTTCCCAAACTCGCCATTCGAGGAAAGGCGGTTTTGGCAATTTTTGGTTGGCTCTGCCTTGGACTAGAAAGTGTACACGGGAGCACACGGAATTCCATTTGTGCACGGCCGACGCACCGACGGTGATTCCCAGATCTATCCGGGATTCTCCAGACTACCGGACGAACGGACAGATTCACCGATTCGATACCCGGAAAGCAGGTGCGACTTGGGGGTCGGTGGACTGGGATGATCCAACCCCAGCGGTACGTACGGGCAAAGAACGGTAATCAGCAGACCGCCTTAAATTCGGTAAACACCGCAAATAGCTTATTCGCGGTGTGATCGGGACTTTTATTTGTGGTATTTGCGGTATTTCTGACCCTAACGTATTATACTTAACAACTTTATATCGCAAGGATATTGTATACGCTATGTACTGCATAGTACATTTGTCACTATGTTGTCGTATTTTTTTTATCTGAGAGGAAAGCACTTTCGGATTGTTCTCCTCCTTCAAGAGAGTTGTGTGTGAGTTTCTGTTGGCTTGCATCCTTCTTTCGGTTTATGGCTGTTGTTGATAAATCTGACTGACAGTAAGGACATCATGTGTTTCGGAAGGAAAAGTCTCTCTCGCTAGGGAGGAGTCTGTCTGTTTTAAACCGCCAAGCAATCCAAGAAAACCTGAAGCTCAAAACCCCCCTAATTCCTCAATTGAGGGGGTAAGGACCTTACATTGCTTCCCCATTCCCGCGTGAATTCCTCCCGAAAACGATCGTGAACGATCTAATCTCCTTGGCAAAGCAAAGAAATACGACGCACTTACATTACAGTTAATAATTTGAGATAAGATATGAGCCGTCAAACTGAAAAAGGCAGTGGAGGCCTCTCTCCCCTCACCGCAATTATGTCGTCAGATACGGAGTCGTCGTCCAAGTCTCTTTGCTCGGAGCAAGATACCCCCATGGATACATTGGTAGCATACGGCCCTAGTGAGGGGATGCCATCGCGGAAAAAGAGGAAACTGTATAAGGAGCTGGTTCTACATATCCTACAGAACGCTCCAAAACTCCCCAGCAAGTCGGAGTTCGAACGCCAGTTCCCACAATCACTAAGATTCGATAGAGATGTCGTCATGGCATTCTGCAATCGCCCAGATTTCCCCGAACTTTACACCGAACGACACTTGTTCGTGCCGACATGCCTGACGCAGGACAAAGATATAATGTTGGCTTACTGTTCCAAGATTCCCCGCTCACTTCAGGAATGCTCAGAGGAATTATGTGATGATGAGGATGCAGTTATCGCAGCGATTTCGTTGAATGGACTCGAACTGCAATACGCTTCCTTGCGCTTACAGCACACCAAGGAAATCGCGTGTCTAGCGTGCCAAGTCAACGCACTTGCTTTGGGAATTTTACCGCCTGGGCCGACCAGAGATAGTATTGTGTCAGATCGAAACTTCATGCTCAACCTTGTTCGAAAGAACCGCGGAGGTCGTATGATGCAATTTGTACCAGAACCTCTAAATCGTGATTGCGAACTGATAATGGAAGCTTTACAAAATGGGATGAAGCTGCGCTCTTGTCCGATGGACTTCCAAAGTGACAAAGCTTTCTTGCTGAAAGCGTTCACCAAGAATTCCTTGCTGTATTTGGAGCTGAATTCTAAGCTTTGGACCGACCTCGACTTGGCCTTTGCAGCCGTCGTATCACTCAATTCTAGACCACTGGTCCTTGCTAAAGCTTTGGAGCGCGTACCTTCTCTGCTCTTGGAGCGGGATATCGTCGTCACTGTGGTGGACAGAGGTGATGAGGAGTTAATAAGGAATTATTTTTCAAAACCAGATTTTGCCGCATGGCTAAATGATAAGGACCTCATGCTCCGAGCAGTCAAGCAGCATCCAATGCTCTACGACGTCGTCACTGAGCCCCTGCAGTACGATGAAGATATTATAGTTGCGGCGATCACTCCAGGAACAGCATTGACTCTAATCGAAAAAATGAGTGCGGAGTTTCTTAAACAGCATGTCTCGATACCCGTGAAGGCATTGGAAGTTTCTCGCCCAGCAGCGCTACGATTCTTGCGACGTTGCATACCGGAAGAAGTGTGGCGACATCGAGATATGGCGATTGCCTGGATTAGGCGTGGATTTCCGCTGCTGGATCACTTCGAATATTTACTGAAAGACGAAAATGTTTCATTGGAAATTGCGGAACACAATTGGCCCGAGTTCTTTCGGGTTGGGGTAAGCTTTCGCAGCAATCGAGAATTCATGCGAAGGGCGCTTGATTTGGACGGACGGGTCCTGCAATGGGCTGCGCCAGCGATACAGAATGATTTTGAGTTCCTTACTAGAGCATTGGCTTCGCATCCGGGGGCGCTAGAGCCGTCTAAACTTTGTGACAGAAAGCTAGAACTCAACTTGTATGTGAAGAAAAAGCTTGATCTGCACCACGTATTTCTCCACGATTTTTTGCGAGGTATTGCCATTGCGACTCCACATGTGGCACCCTTGCGACGATCGCACCTGTCTATGCTAAATATAGGAGTCGAAACATCCGAAGCCTTTAAGTGGCTTATTGCCAAGTATTTGGGTGTCCCAATAGGAGAGGAGTTGAGTCTATTGCGTAAAGCTTTGCGGCACATGGAGGTAGCAGGGAAGACAAGTCCTGGAAGAGGTCTCCACGGAAGAATGAGTTATAGGAGGCAAATGCTTTGGCGACAAGTCCTTGGACCTGACGAATTCCGGCAGCACATCCAGCTTGCGGCCATGAATAATCGAAATATTGATTTTGAGGAGGATATTGGCATTGCCCTATAAGGCTGATATTTTGACCACAGACCTCTATTTGGGGGATGGCCGAATAGCCCCACATTCTCCAAATGAGATCTCTGGACAACACTGGCCTACGTCACACTCACAGTCAGAAAGATATTGTTCTGATTCATTTACCAAAATAGATGATCAGACTGCCTTAAATTCAGTAAAAACCGCAAATAGCTTATTTGCGGTGTGATTGGGACTTTTGTTTGCGGTATTTCTAACCCTAACGTATTATACTTAACAACTTTATGTCGCAAAGATATTGTATACACAATGTCCTGTAAAAATTACTTGTCATTGTGTTGTACTTTTTTGCAAGAGAGGGTTGTTCTCCTCCTTCAAGAGAGTTGTCTGTGAGTTCCTGTTGGCTTGCGTCCTTCTCCCAGTTTATGGCTTTTGTTGGTAAATCTGACTGACAGTAAGGAGATCATGTGTTTCGGAAGGAAAAGTCTCCATAAAAATTTTGCTAGGGAGGAGACTGTCTGTAAAGCTAAGCAATCCAAGAAAGGACTTACAGTTAATCTCATAGACAAGGAGAGCAAGCATTTTTTATTTGAGAAACACTTCCTCTTGATGGGCCCTGCAAAAGGCAATGAACATCTAATGATCTCTCTTTTGCTTATACATTGCGCTGGTGTCTACTAGAGCTCATTTCTTATTAGAAATATAGCAAACTGGGATGATAAATTATAGCCACACAATGCTACAATTTGATACTTTGTAGATAAAATTGCTTAGTAGCTGGTACACAATCCATGGTTCTCTAACAAACAACAAGGAATCACTCTAAGTGATTGTTTATTTAAGGAAGTGTCCACACCTGCTTACTTAACAATTCTGTAAGTGAAAATTGTTGTTCTAACACATACAGTTTCCCTAGAGCTAGGGTTACTTGTCTGCCATTGCAGCTTGAAACAAGGCATTCACCATGGTTGGACGCTTCCATGGAGCTTCTTCTACCAAAGCTTTACTCAATGCTCTAGCCCAAGCAGCATCCTAAGCTTGGATGTTAAGTAGGATCTGTTTTTGAACATCCACTTACCATTTGTTAATATTGGACCTCGTACCAAGTGGTATTTGCTGCTCTTCCACTCTTGCTATCAAATGTGTATATATATACCACAATGGGTATCTTAGTTATTGACCCGGCAATCAGGCCGGCTATCACTATTTAAGCGGATGCAAACCAAATATTTGCAAAACTCGTAACCAGTGATCAAAGGAAACTACTGTTGTTCCCGTTATGCCAAGCCCACCTTGCTAACACGTGCTCAACTCGAAACTCTTTTCGAGGTTCCTTCCCGTCCTCAGGAAGAAATTAAAAAGTTCACCATGGCCGCAGCTCTCGCTCAAGTCCGTAACGCCCTTCAGGCGATTGGCATTGTCGACGCGTCTCATTGCGACGCCATTACCGAGTCCATCACTTCCGTCGAGGACTTTGTGTTCTTGACGGACAGCTTCATCAAGGATTTGTGTAACACCCTCCGTCGTCCCGGGGAAAAAACGTCCCAAATCCCAACACGGCTCAGCCAGGCGCCCTCGCGGTGATTCCCCGCTCCGGTGTCGCCATTTCTCCAACGGCTGAAGAGCGTTTGATCTTTCTCGGATATTATATCCGTCACCTCAAGCGTACCTCTCGTCCGATCCCAGGCCAGTTCGTTGCGGCTCGAGTCCTCTCCATGGCGGAGATTAAACGCCGTGAGGAGGAAGACAAGACCCTGGCGAAGGATGCTACGGCTCTTTCCACGATT
>NW_002238036.1:76814-106528 GCF_000150955.2 Phaeodactylum tricornutum CCAP 1055/1
GATGAGGATGTAGTTATCGCAGCGATTTCGTTGAATGGACTCGAACTGCAATACGCTTCCTTGCGCTTACAGCACACCAAGGAAATCGCGTGTCTAGCGTGCCAAGTCAACGCACTTGCTTTGGGAATTTTACCGCCTGGGCCGACCAGAGATAGTATTGTGTCAGATCGAAACTTCATGCTAAACCTTGTTCGAAAGAACCGCGGAGGTCGTATGATGCAATTTGTACCAGAACCTCTAAATCGTGATTGCGAACTGATAATGGAAGCTTTACAAAATGGGATGAAGCTGCGCTCTTGTCCGATGGACTTCCAAAGTGACAAAGCTTTCTTGCTGAAAGCGTTCACCAAGAATTCCTTGCTGTATTTGGAGCTGAATTCTAAGCTTTGGACCGACCTCGACTTGGCCTTTGCAGCCGTCGTATCACTCAATTCTAGACCACTGGTCCTTGCTAAAGCTTTGGAGCGCGTACCTTCTCTGCTCTTGGAGCGGGATATCGTCGTCACTTTGGTGGACAGAGGTGATGAGGAGTTATTAAGGAATTATTTTTCAAAACCAGATTTTGCCGCATGGCTAAATGATAAGGACCTCATGCTCCGAGCAGTCAAGCAGCATCCAATGCTCTACGACGTCGTCACTGAGCCCCTGCAGTACGATGAAGATATTATAGTTGCGGCGATCACTCCAGGAACAGCATTGACTCTAATCGAAAAAATGAGTGCGGAGTTTCTTAAACAGCATGTCTCGATACCCGTGAAGGCATTGGAAGTTTCTCGCCCAGCAGCGCTACGATTCTTGCGACGTTGCATACCGGAAGAAGTGTGGCGACATCGAGATATGGCGATTGCCTGGATTAGGCGTGGATTTCCGCTGCTGGATCACTTCGAATATTTACTGAAAGACGAAAATGTTTCATTGGAAATTGCGGAACACAATTGGCCCGAGTTCTTTCGGGTTGGGGTAAGCTTTCGCAGCAATCGAGAATTCATGCGAAGGGCGCTTGATTTGGACGGACGGGTCCTGCAATGGGCTGCGCCAGCGATACAGAATGATTTGGAGTTCCATACTAGAGCATTGGCTTCGCATCCGGGGGCGCTAGAGCCGTCTAATCTTTGTGACAGAAAGCTAGAACTCAACTTGTATGTGAAGAAAAAGCTTGATCTGCACCACGTATTTCTCCACGATTTTTTGCGAGGTATTGCCATTGCGACTCCACATGTGGCACCCTTGCGACGATCGCACCTGTCTATGCTAAATATAGGAGTCGAAACATCCGAAGCCTTTAAGTGGCTTATTGCCAAGTATTTGGGTGTCCCAATAGGAGAGGAGTTGAGTCTATTGCGTAAAGCTTTGCGGCACATGGAGGTAGCAGGGAAGACAAGTCCTGGAAGAGGTCTCCACGGAAGAATGAGTTATAGGAGGCAAATGCTTTGGCGACAAGTCCTTGGACCTGACGAATTCCGGCAGCACATCCAGCTTGCGGCCAGGAATAATCGAAATATTGATTTTGAGGAGGATATTGGCATTGCCCTATAAGGCTGATATTTTGACCACAGACCTCTATGGGGGGATGGACGAATAGCCCCATATTCTCCAAATGAGATCTCTGGACAACACTGGCCTACATCACACTCACAGTCAGAAAGATATTGTTCTGATTCCTTTACCAAAATAGATGATCAGACCGCCTTAAATTCAGTAAACACCGCAAATAGCTTATTTGCGGTGTGATTGGGACAATTCTAACCCTAACGTATTATACTTAACAACTTTATGTCGCAAAGATATTGTATACACTATGTACTGTAAAAATTACTTGTCATTGTGTTGTACTTTTTTGCAAGAGAGGGTTGTTCTCCTCCTTCAAGAGAGTTGTCTGTGAGTTCCTGTTGGCTTGCATGCTTCTCCCAGTTTATAGCTTTTGTTGATAAATCTGACTGACAGTAAGGAGATCATGTGTTTCGGAAGGAAAAGTCTTAGTTATTGACTCGGCAATCAGGCCGGCTATCACTATTTAAGTGTATGCGAACCAAATATTTGCAAAACTCGTAACCAATGATCAAAGGAAACTACTGTTGTTCCCGTTATGCCAAGCCCACCTTGCTAACACGTACTCAACTCGAAACTCTTTTTGAGGTTCCTTCCCGTCCTCAGGAAGAAATTAAAAAGTTCACCATGGCCGCAGCTCTCGCTCAAGTCCGTAACGCCCTTCAGGCGATTGGTATTGTCGACGCGTCTCATTGCGACGCCATTACCGAGTCCATCACTTCCGTCGAGGACTTCGTGTTCTTGACGGACAGCTTCATCAAGGATATGTGTAACACCCTCCGTCGTCCCGGGGGAAAACGTCCCAAATCCCAACACCGCTCAGCCAGGCGCCCCAGCGGTGATTCCCCGCTCTGGTGTCGCCATTTCTCCGACGGCTGAAGAGCGTTTGATCTTGCTTGAATATTAAAACCGTCACCTCAAGTTTACCTCTTGTCCGATCCCAGACCAGTTTCTTGCGGCTCGGGTCCTCTCCATGGCGGAGATTAAGCGCCGTGAGGAGGAAGACAAGACCCTGGCGAAGGATGCTACGGCTCCTTCCATGATTGATGACCTCAAGAAGATCCGCGAGGCCTTCGAGAATATCGAAGATTATCTTTCCAAGGTCCGCGGTACTACTGGCGTTCCTTTGCGCCATGTGATCCGCAACGACGACGAAGTCCCGGACGATCCGGACAACATGTACCCAAGTGTTCTTGACAAAATGATTGCCCGTTGCCCGCATGACGGTGAAGACTTTGCCGCGGATAACAATCAAGTTTGGTCCGTAATCCGGGCTTGTACCCATGGGGTCCTGCCTGGAGCTGGGTTTCTGCTCAAGCTCGTTCTCGAAACGGTCGTGCAGCTTGGTTGGCCCTCCGTTCTCACAACTTGGGCCGACTAACCAATCGAAGATCATGAACAAGGCCGAGGGAGACCTCGAAAACAAGTTTTATAGCGGTGAGCGCCGAAACTTTTCTTTCGAGCGTTTTGCCGAGATTCATCAGCAAGCCCACACCAATCACGACTAGTTCGGTGAGCCATTGACCGAAGCTGCCAAGGTCCGCAAGTTTTTGAAGCGCATTAAAGCCCCGTCTCTCGAATCGGCAATTGCTACCGTTTGTGCGACTGCAGCGTTGAAAAATGATTTTGAAGCTACTGTCAATTATATGAGTAAGTTTATTGACAAACAGAACCAGGCTCAGGTTCGTAACATTTCTTCTGCTTCTACAGGCCGCGGTGTTCGCGGCGGAAGAGGTGGCCGCGGTGGTTGCGGCGGTCGTCACGGTCAAGGCGGCCGCGGTGGTGGAAAAGGTAGACTGTTTAACAACGGCTCGACAAGCGGTATGACCGACCGCTACTACTCTTTTGAAGAGTAGGAGTCCATGAAAGCCAAACAGCGTCACCATGTGCACACTTTGCGCCAAAATGGCAGTGGCAATTGTCGTCGCAATGCGTCTGCTGTTGATACATCCAGTGATGCGGATTGTAACACTCGTCCCCGCCATGACAACAACACAACCTTGACTTCTAACACTTCTGCTGGCAAGCACATGTCCCAGCGAAGTGTGTCTGTTGTGTCCACTTGTCCTGTTGTGTCCGTCCAATCGGTTGGTACAAGCCATTTGTCCCGCTCCGATTTGGATTTGCATGCCGATACTTGTTGTGTCAGTTGCCATGCTTTTGTGTTTGAAGAAACTCATTGTAACGTCAATGTGAGGCCCTTTCTGTCTACGCTTGGATGTGCCCATTGTGTCCGCTGCTGTTGCATATGACCACCCGTACACTTACGAAACTTTCATTTTGGTTTTCAATCAGGCTTTGCATTTCCTGAAGATGGAACACAACCTGATCAATCCGAATCAGCTTTGTATCAACAATGTCAAGCTGGATGAGTGTCCAAAGTTTTTGACTTGCAAGCCCACGGAGTCCTCACACTCCATCTTCTTCCCCAGCGAAAATTTTCGTTTGCCTTTGATGCTTGATGGCATCATTTCGTATTTGCCCTCTCGCAAGCCCAGTCGCGAAGAGTTTGATACTTGTACTCACCTTGTCATGACGTACGACAATCCTGTGTGGGACCCTCATTCTTTGGAATTTTCTCGTCAGGAGGAGCACTGCACCAATACCCGTGGTTTGGTGGTTCCAAGTAAGTCCCGTTGTACTGTCCGTGCTGTTACAAGCGTTGTTACGACAACATGTGCCCTCCGAGACCTTGTTGTCCGTCTCCACTCCGTTGGATGACGCTTGTTTTGTGACTTCCGTTCAGAATACTGTTGTCATTGGCTCTGTTGAATTGTCAAATCATTGTTACAAAGTCAGCCCTGATAAATTGGCTCATTATTGGAACATTGGCTTGGCTACTGCCAAACGCACCCTACGCGTCACCATGCAGCGCGGTGTAAAGAAGATGGTCAATGGTGCTCTCGTGCAATGCGCGAAACCGGTTACTTTGCAGCTACCATTCCGTCACCTTTGAACAAATCTGTACACTGACACCATGTTTTATAAGCTTAAATTGTTGCATGGCAATACATGTGCCCAAGTTTTTGTCAGTGACATTGACTGGACGCGCGCTGTTACGGTATGCCTCCTTGCGACATGTCTCATGGACATGATTCGCCTAACATGGATGTCGCAAGTGTGAATCAAAACTATGCACATGGAGTTAAGGAGGCGCGCACAGAAATATTGTCAGCCTTATTTCGTGGCCACGTGGACTCACAATAAAGGGTGCATTTGTACGATTGCTATGTTTCCGGAGGCGCATGTGTTTAGTCCTTACTTGTCAGTTTACAAGACCAAGGTACAGTGAAATACGATCGAAACATAGGAGATACGATTGCGGGAACAAAAGAGGTACCACGAACCACATGGTGGGATTGAACAAGATCCTATACTCACCATAGGTATCGTGCAAGGAACTTATAGTTCCGAAAGTATATATACATGTGAAAGAAAGGTTGCCTATTGAGATTATGGCAGCTGCGGAAGATCAAAGATTCGATGGCATTTTGTGGGATTGTTCACTGGACTGAACAACAGATTGACTAGTTTGTAGAAGGTAATCACCCACTCATTGTTTTATAAGTTCATTGATCCAAATTGCATTCTACGCATAGGTCCTCGTATCCGCTGTCTAACCCGTGGGGAGCGTCGTCAACGAGTTGAGTTTTACAGTCCCTAAGTCTCTTAGGTGTATCGCAGGTCGTTCGTCTCAACGCCCACCTTCGTTTACCACTCACTGTCCTAACAGCGATCTGTCCTACGGTTGTGCTTTGGTAGTACTCCGTATCACGCGCATACCCAATGAAATCTAAAGCCAAAGCCCATGAAGCGTTGGATCTGTTGTTCCATCGCAAAGGTGTCCCAGCTGCAATCATATCGGATGGTGCAAAGGAACTCACCCATGGCGAGTTCCGTCGAAAGGTGCGCTCAGCTGGCGCCCATGCATTAGAGATCAAGCCTTACTCTCCCTGGTTGAACCGTGCCGAAACAGTGATCAAGGCGCTGAAACAAATGACCAATACAGCAATGACTAAGTCAGGAGCCCCACTATGTTTGTGGGATATTTGTTCGGAATTACAAGGCCATATTTGGTCTTCCATTGCTCACAACATCTATGCTTTGAATGATGATGTGCCTAACACAGCAGTTTCCAGCAATACGTTGGATATTTCCCACTTGTGTGAATTGTCGTGGTATGAATGCCTTTGGTATCATGATCTGGTAGACTTCCCAGCAGACAAACGCAAGCTTGGATGATGGCTTGGACTGTCTCACAACATTGGACATGTAATGTGTGCTCGTGTTCTTGCTGCAAATGGACAAATACTTGTTTGTACTACTTATTCCCCACTATCTGTTGCTGATCACAACTCAGAGTCCGTAAAGAAACGGCAACTAGAGTTTGATGAGTCAATTAAGACAGAGTTTGGCAATCCAGATGTGTTCCGGTATTTATTGGTGACCCTGATGAATTTGAGCCGTATTTGGATAACTTGACGGGGATCAAAGCTACCATGCCGGAAGCCAACAACTATGACCATGACACATTCAATCAATATATCAATGCTGAAGTATTACTCCCTGTAGGGGACTTGCTTTTCACCGGCAAAGTTATTGCTTGTAAGAAGGATCATGACAGCAACCCGGTTGGCCATTTCAATGTGAATCCTATCCTTGACTCTTGTGTCCTTGAGGTACAGTTTAACAAAGGAGTTGTCAAAGAATTTGCTGCTAACATTATTGCCAAGCATATCTATTCTCAGGTTGACAATGAAGGACGTTGCCATCCTATTTTAGATGAGATTATTGATCACCGCAAGGATGGCTCTGCTATTGCTCCCTACAACCTTTATGTCATCAATCATAATGGTAACCAGCATATGCAATGTACCACCAAGGGATGGAAACAATCCATACAGTGGAAAGTTGGATCCGTCTCTTGGTTGCCACTTAAAGATCTGAAGGAATCAGACCCTGTCAAAGTTGCTGAGTATGCTGTTGCAAACAAGTTGGTCCACAAGCCTGCCTTTGCATGGTGGGTTCCCCACACTCTTTGTAAGCAAGATAACATTGTCTCTGCTGTGAAAACTTGTTATCAAAAGAAGACACACAAGTTTGGTATACGTATTCCCAAAACCGTTCTCGAAGCTCTCGAAATTGACCGGGATACTTACACTTGTTGCAGGCCAACGCAATCAAAAAGGAGATAAAAAATGTGATGCCGGCTTTCAAGATCCTTGATCCTGGAGCCGCTGAACCTGTTGGTCACACTTGTATTCCCTGTCACATGATTTTCGATGTGAAAATGGACTTCACTTGCAAAACCCAACTCGTTGCTGGGGGACATGTAACGGATCCTCCAAGCTCAATCACCTATGCCAGTGTTGTCTCATGCAATAGTGTCCGTCTTGCCTTTCTTGTTGCTTCTTACATAGTACAACCAATTTATGAACGTTAGACAGTAATGCTGTTTGACAGTATGTGGTAAACACAGGTTGGGTGTTATGACAAATGACCTGCAATACACCTATGCAAACCTAGGGACTGTTAAACTCACTTGCTGACAATGCTCCCCACGGGTTATACAGCGGATACAAGGACCTATGTTATTACGCATTATTTGGATCAAAGAATTCCTAAAACAATGAGAAGTAGATTACATTCTATAAACTAGTCAATCTTGTAAAGTCTGTTCAATCCAGTGAACAGTCTTACCAAAAACATAGCTAATCTTGAATCTTCCCACATGTGCATAAAACCTGTAAATATAAATCCCATATAGAATCCCATGGTGAGTAATGAATCTTGCTCCTTACTTGTCATGTGACTCGTGAGACTGGTTTTGTGTCTTTTCCTAACTGCCATTTGTATGTATCCTGTATTATGACTCCAGGATACTAATGACTTCCGTATTTAACGCGAATACGGTAAATTTGCGCAATAAGACCGACACAAACTCCACACGTGACACGTAAACACCACGCCCATTGGATTGGCTCACACTTGCGTTTTCCATACTTATACATCCGAGGGACACGTCGCAAGGTAGTGTACCGTGACATTGCTGCTTTCAACAACCTGGACATCCTTGGTACCGATGCCCAAAATGCGTATTTGAACGCGCCTGCCCGTGAAAAGGTTTACACCATCTGTGGTCCTGAGTTTGGACCGTCCTGTGAGAATCAGTATGCAATCATCATTTGAGCTTTGTATGGTTTAAAGTCCAGTGGTGCTGCTTGGCGCGCTCATCTGGCCTCAACAATGCAGGAACTTAACTTCATTTCATGCCTGGCTGATCCAGATGTGGGGCTTTGTCCAGCTCAAAAGGCCAACGGTACGGAACATTTTGAATATATGTTGATTTATACTGACAACTTTCTTTGCATCAGTTCACATCCGAAAAGTATCCTAGATTCTATTGGGAAGCATTTTAAGTTGAAGCCGGACAATCTAGCCCCCTGATCATTATCTAGGAGCTAATATTGCTCAATTCTTGTTGCCGGACAATCCGACAAAAGAGCAATGGTCAATGAGTTCTACGGTTACATTAAACAAGCCGTGAAAAAAGTTGAATGAGACTTGCATGAAATCAGAAGAGCGTTAAGCAATTGTGCTTCCTCTCCAATGTTGACCAGTTATTGCCCCAAGTTAGATGTTTCTTCTGTTCTTGATCCTGATTGTGCTAATTATTTTCAGTCAGAGATTGGAGTATTGCAATGGGCAGTTGAACTTGGTCAAATTGACATCATGTGCTAAGTGTCTAAGTTGTCCTTGTTTCTTGCAATGCCACATGAGGGTCATTTAACTGCTGTTTTCAATGTCTTTGCTTATTTGAAATCTCACAATCGGTCACGCATGGTTTTTAATGATACCTATGCTGTGATCAACAACCAATTTAAGGAAATTGTGGACTGGACGGACTTTTACAGTGATGTCAAAGAACCAATTCCTCCAAATGCACCGCAACCTCGCGGTAAGACTGTTGAAATTTAATGTTTGTTGATGCTGACCATGCGGGAGACCATATTACTTGTTGTTCTTGTACAGGTGTTTTGATTTATGTGAATTGTGCCCCAATTATGTGGTTTTCTAAGCGCCAGAATTCTGTCGAGACCTCCACCTTCGGAAGTGAGTTTGTTGCACCTAAGACCGCTCCTGAGATGATTCAAGGTCTACAATAAAAGCTGTGTATGATGGGTATTCCTATCAATGGAGCTGCTAGAATTTTGTGCGACAACAGCTCTGGAGTCGATGTTGAAGAAGAAGAGAAATGCCATTGCATACCACTTTGTTTGTGAATGTGTTGCCACGAAAGTTATCAAGATTGCGTATGAACCTATGGATGCAAATTTGGCTGATGCTCTTACAAAGGTCCAGCCTGCTCCGAAACTTCAAGAACTCATACAGCATATTTTGTGGTGACATTGGTTTATTGAAGGGTTTGCCGACTTTCCTGTTCTTGACCGTCATTCTGGTTGGGACAAATTGCATTGCATTTGTTATATTGTGTGCAGCGTTGTGTGTGTTTGCCACTATTTTTCCCGTTGTGGTTTTGAGGGGACACATTGTCCTATGTGTGTCATAGTTCCAATGTGAGGGGACTAGAAAAACCCCACGTCAAGCATCTGTCATATGTATGTTAGGCTAACACTGGTCTGCTCAGGCAGATAATGGTGTAATTTGTGTTTTGCTCTGTTTTGTAACTACACTAGTGATCTTGTGCTATTCTAGTACAATTCTAGTTGGTTATTGTTGCAGTTTTCTAGTTTATCAGACCCAGAGTAGTTCTGTATCCCTGCGGGATCAAAGGTATAAAGCTTTCCAATGTTAAAGAGAGGACAAAGGAACAAATACCATAAAGGACGGAACTTTGTAAAACCAAATGTACATCAATATCCGGTCACAACACCATATGACACCGTTACAAGACAATTTTCGGTCATGGAGGCAACTTGCTGGCCTGAGTAATACCGCACTCTTCAAAAAACCGACGGTACGACGAATGCAGCGTCATTGCTCCCAAAAGGTTCACAAGAACATGTTCAAGAGGGTCCATGGTCAAAGCAGGGATGATTCTCAAATGCAACTGTCGGGCCATTCACACGCAACAGAATCCCGTGCACCAAGGACAAATGAGACAAACACAATATCTTGTGCACCAAGGACAAGCAAGATAACAATTAATCCAATTGACTTGTCAGCAGACCAAAAACAACAACAATGCCACTGGTCTTACCCAACGGATTGTTTTATTGCAATTCTATCACAAAACCAGACAATCCCCAAACACACGGGAGCAAAGTGATTAGCAATCCAAGACTGTTAATTTGTCAATGTCAAGTATCTCCTGGCTTCTGAAGAAAGCACAAGGTGATCAAGACTTGTCTGGCTTCTAATGAAGAGATACAAACTAACAGATATGGCTTTCACACAATTGTTGTTAAGATTTATAGCCTCTATACTAAAGAGCAAATCTGTTCACTGTCCATTTGGCCCCACAATCTGGCAAGCGCCATCATGGTCCGTTTCACTATTCTCCACGGTGTTATACACGGCACCGTGGGCACATTCATCATAGTTACCATGCTCCCTAGCATGGCAACAGTCGAGTCCCGAAAAAGTCACATCATGTTTCTGAATACTCAGCTAGGATTGCGACTGTCCAAAATCATCCGTGTCAGATTAGTTTCGACAGGCTCGCCTTGGGTGCCACGACCCAAGTAGTGCGCGCCATTGCGCGAACCGGTACTCAAAACTGTCATTCCAGTTGACAGAGGACAAGGCATTACTAGACTAGATTAACTGACAATCATTGCAAGTACAGTAACCAAGAGAAGGTGGCACTTGTCTGAGAATTTTCATAGTATGTCTAAATGTACAAAGATGGTAGTGGATACACAAATCATTTATTTTAAGCTAAATATTTCCAGTTCCACCTTTGTTTGACAACTCCAATAGTACTGCCACTTCTCCTTTAGATTAATGCAGCATTGCATTGCCCCCTTTTCCTCTCCAATTTTCTGCGATCCTCTGAGTCACCGAAGAATTCAACAATTTGAGCCAACTTGCCATTGTAGACGCGTCTGTCCTTGATTTACTCTCGCGGACAATAATTGACTCTGCAGCAATCAATACCGTCTGTTATTCAGTATGCTGCAATGGCGGTTTCTTCTCCATTGCTGGTTATGACTTGAACAACGCGAAGGCAAACAACAGCATCCAACTGTAGAGTGGCATCACAGACAGTGTGCTCTTCACACAACCTTCCTGGGCTAGATTCTTCAATGCCAACAATTTCTACCCTAGCACCACTTGGATGGAATGCCATGTTGCCAATGATATTGGTATATGAAGTATAGAACAACTCTCGGTCAAGAGTTTACAGTTCAAAGCTCAAGTAGCATACAAAATATGAAATGCATTTGCCTCAAACGAGTGAAAACCGGCTGAATGTTTGCTATAATTTTAACCCTTAACCCTATTTTTGCATTTCAACATCAAAATCCGACTTTAAAATGAAAGTGTGCATTGCAGTTTTATAGTAGTATTAGAAACAATGGTATCATTTTGAAGCTGCGAATGAGACAAATCCACGTGTGGGGTTAGTTTCATGAATGATTTTGATTTGGTGTGTCTCGTAGCAAATGTAAATGAATTTTTGGAAAAGATACAAAGTTCCGTCCTTTACGGTATACAGCTCTAGTAAAAAGGGGTTTTTGGTAGGGGAAAACTAAAGTGGCCATTTAAGATTCGAAATTTTGAATCAAAATGTTAGTCTTGTTTGCTATATTTCAGTCTTGTTTGCGGTATTTTTGGAAATGTTATTTGCGGTGTTTGCGGTGTTTTGGTCCAAAATACCGAATTAACAGTAAAAGAGGCCTGGTAATCAGCAATACACAAGATATTCGCAGAGTCACATGTCACGACAAACCTACAATGGCAAAAGCCCTAACCCTGGTATAAATCCATCCGCCCCGCATGGGTTCTTTCACTGTGCCTCGGGTTCCCACACTGGATGTGTTCCAATGTCGACTTCTCCGAGTCCGCTCGCTATTCTGGGAGACAAGAGATCAGGTGGAGCGTTGTGTAAATCGGCTCGTCATGATTTATCCTGCTGTTCCATTCCTTTCCAATTACAGTTAGTAGCACGCTCTCTGACGTTTTGTAATCCTCAACAATCGTTCAGGTTTCTCCCTCTCGGACTGTGTACAAAAAACTGCCGATCCAGACGTGAGAAATAATCTATTGATCTCGGTAGACGAGATCTCAGCACGCAGGAACGAGAATGAGTTCGCCGACGGCAGCGTCGGCCGATACCGAGACGTCGGCGTCTTCATCGTCCCTTTCCTGTCGTTCTTGTGTACGACTCTTGCAAGAGATTCTCGATCGTCCCGATTCTCGTCCCCGGGCCTACTTGCATGCCATGATGCAGTCACCGCACTCCCCAGTGGAACACTCGAACGGTGTTACCAGAATGCGGGACGACGAATCGTCCCGCACTCCATCGAAGCCCACAGCGTGCGCGGCAACGTCTCCGGCAAAGCCCTTTCGTTACAAGTCCACAGTAGACGGCATTCAGGTCGAAATACCGGCCCCTTTGCCCTTTTTTACCGTCCCCCAACGCCGTTGGACGCGACTGCTGGAACCGATCGAAACACAATTCACCACGTCGGTAACCGACTCTGCCACTCCACTTAGCGTCGGACTCGCTCGCAAGGAAACCACCCTTCAGGCGACGAGCGTGTTGACGACAACAGTAGCCGTAGGAGCAGCAACGACACCAACCACAACGACAAATGGGAATTCGCACGCGATTGTCCGGTCCCAGCGCGCATCCTCCCCAAACCCAACCAGAAGATCCCATTCGACGACCGTACCCCCGCCATCGGCTCCCAATCCGACTGAATGGTTGCAAATATCGTGTAAAGCTTGTTCGAACCAAGGACCCGAGGGTAGTGCCCGTGCCTTTGTCATGGGGCCCACGCCCTTGTCGGTCGTGGTCTGTCACAACCGCCTCACCAGTCCACCCCACGACCCGGATTCCCCCACCACCACCCCATCACGGTACATGCGCAGCACACCGCACGAGCGAGCTCTGGACGAAATGTCCGAAATATTGACGCACGAATTGACACACGTTTACGATGTCCGCATGCTGCAGCTGGATTTGCGCGATTGCGAAAATTTGGCCTATTCCGAAGTCAGGGCCGCTCGACAGGCCGAATGCGCCAATTCGTGGATGCCACAATCCTGTATACGCCAAAAGGCGCTGACAGCAACCCATAATCTCTTTCCCGATCATGCCCGGCAATGCGTACAGCGTGTCTTGGAACAGGCCATGAAGGATACCCGACCGTTCCCGCCAGCTCATGCGTCCAAAACCGCCAGTGGTGGAGGTGGTGCGAGTTACGCGGTTCCTGAACCTTCGACACGATAAGGTTGAGTAGGTGCGTCTCCCGGAACTTGAAACCGGCTTAGCATATTCTTGTTTTGTGGTTGCGCATTGCTGTATTGCAGTTTTGATTGTCTATTAGTCACCGTCCCCCTTTCAATACGGCAGCAGTTATTTCTATACGTATAAACGTTCGGTTCAATATCCTCTAAAGAATTCCCAGAGGCTCTCGCCGAAGATTGCACGGGCGGCAATCGCTAGCTATCAGAGTTCGTGTTCATAGCTCGGTCGAAATGCGTTCGCGTCGTTTCGTGACCTTCTTCCTCTTGATACTAGGTCTCTCATCGTCCTCCTCGAATTCATCATCATCGTTGTCCATGAATTGTCGATGGAATTGGTCCTCCCAACCGCGTTGAGGAACAGTATCCCGGTGTCCAAACTGATCCTCTATCGTCAGCTGCCCGTGTACATTTTCGTCGTGCGATATGTAGTGGTATTCCGTGCGTTGTTTAGGTGATTTGACGCACCGAAAGCCCACGTTCCCGGTCGTCGTGGTTCCATGTAGGGTGGCCCGGGCACCGAGTGTGGCGGCGTGGTTGAAGCTTCCGTCTAAACTGTCCACGTACGAAGCACCCCGAACAATACGACTCTTGTGCTTTCCTCCACGCATCCATTCCCACACATTTCCGGTCATATCGTAAAATCCCATGACGTTGGGTGGAAAGGTTTTAACCGGTGACGTTCCCCGCCAATTGTCTTCGGCTTTATTGTCCCATGGAAACGTCCCATTGCCCCACAAGTTGGCGTATTGTGACGCCACTTTCCAGTCGGCCGAATCGTCACCCCATGCAAAGGGAGTACGGTTACGGGGGCCCCAATGGGCAGCCCGCGCCGCTGCCTCCCACTCGCGTTCTCCCGGTAAGCGTTTCCCGACCCATTGACAGTATTCCGCGGCGTCACGGTGGGACACATGCGTCACGGGATGGTGTTCGCGGAACTTATATGAACTGTCGGGACCTTCGGGACGACGCCAGTAGGCATCGTTAACTGCAATCCAGTGGGACGCTTCTGGGTCGGATTCGGCGTCCAGCATGGCGTTGGGGGCGAAACTTTCGAGTACGAAACTCCAACCGAATTGTTCGGCTTCGGTTTCGTAGTACGTGGCCTTGACGAATTTGGCGAATTCCTTGTTGGTGACGAGCGTCGTGTCCATGAAAAAGGGCCGAACGGCAACTACTTTGGGTGGTACCACTCCACCATCCAGTGGATGTGTTTCCACGTATCCAAACGACTTGGGTCCGGTCCGATCGACTTTACGGTGTCGTTGCTCAAACAGGGCCTGATGCTGCTCCTGATCGGTCGCGTATTCCGAGGCACGAGTGGAATCAAGTGGTACTTGACCTCGATCGGCCACGTTGCGATGCGTGTCGTCGCCATCGGCATGCGCGTGCAGCAGGTCCGCTTCCTCGATGGCCCGATGCGTTTCGTCAAAGGACGTGCCGAAAATGTAACGGACCGTATTATCCACATCAAAGCCCATACGCTTGCCCTCCTCATCGTGTCGTCCTACGTAGACCATATTGTCGTAGTGTTCATCATTGGGGTCCGGATGCGGTTCTAGATTGGCTCCGAGCTCGTTTGGCCAATCAATCGAATCCCCACTGTCGTTTCGAAGGCTCTCGTCGGTTTGGATGGAACTCGTACCGTAACTCCAGGAACGATTCAGAAACAACAAGAGACCGACGAAAAGGCATCGATTGTATCCTACACGTGAGTGTGATCTACATAAGATCACCCGTTGCGGGGTCGTAGTTGTCCGAGCACACCATACCATGGTTGCGGGGACAATTGTCGTACAAAGGTTGGTTACGTGTGTGCGTGAGATGTGATGGCAATGCTGGACGGAACGGAAACGGAAAAGTGAGAAATCCGACACGATTTCAGGGTCTTTTAAAACCCGGATGTTGTGGAGTCGAGGCAACTAACTGTCATCTAACTCCAGACTGATGCCCGCAATTCGACGTTCCGCTCACCGTCATACCAAACAACCGGTAATAAGCTTTCACGATCCCATCAATTATCTATCCGGTTTAGACTCTAATGGAGTATTTGGAGTGGGGTTACTTGGACGAGCGCACTGACGAAACAATTCTAACTATATAGGGACACACGTGCGTCCTATTCGGCTAGCTCCCGGATCCTAGTCTCTTCAGTCAACAATACTATTTTCCGTGCCGATTGAAACAAAGCTTTTTCGACTGTGCGTTGGTTATAAAAAGATACTATTCACGAAAAAAAACACCATTGGCATCGACCCGTACTGGTCCTTACTGCACCCAACGATGAAACTGTTCTTCTTCCGAGGCGTTGGCGCCCAATCGTTTGTCGTTGAAATCGGTGCCGATCGGTCCTTCAAGCAACACCATTAAATGTGTCTTTTGCTTGTGTTGTAGCAACGTATCTTCCAAATCAATGTAGCCCTTCTCTACCAGCATATCTTGCACACGTTGGTCCTTGACGTCCTTGTTGTGATAAAAGTGATCGCGAATTGCCTTTTTCGCGTCCGCGCGACTAATATTCATCAGATCGTAAATCATCAGGACGCGTGGCACTTCCCTGTGCCAACAATAAGGCAACACGCAGTAAAGTGAGTCATGCGCGTGTTCAGCGAGGCCACAACCGAAAAGGATAACGTCCTCGCTGCTCTTGCTTACCGCATGATACATTTGTACAATCGTGCCGGTCTATTGTGCAGGGGAATCTCACGAGCAATCTTGCCCAATTGCAAACTCGTCATGGCAAAACGCTAGACCTTCTCTTACGCGTCGCAATCGCTGAGAGTGTGAAGTCCTCGAGTGTCGTCGGCGTCGACCTTGGTTCCGCTGGATTGATTCCCCGGGCTAGCTTTGCACACTCACAGTTAGCACTTGGTCCGATCGATCGCTGTTGTCGCTGTTCCTAGTCAGCGCACGGACAGCGGAGCAAAACGCCCGATTCCCTCTTTCGAGCTCCGGCTCGAGCTCTATGACGTCAGTGAACACCATTTTTCGAATTTTCGTTCGTTTTCCGTCACATTGAAAGTGATAAGTTGTTACCTTTCGTTATTTCTGTTAGTTTATCGATTCGTCTTGTGCTTCCACAGAATCCGACCCGCTCCCGTGTACCATGGTGTTGGCTAGGCATTCTCTTTATTGGCAGTTTCCTCTATTGTCAATTCTTGTCTCCTTTCCGTACGGAATTGAGGCCTTGTCTAGTTTGTTGGACGTGGCCAACATGGCCTTGCAGAATGCCCCATCCGCCACCCGTTTCGTGACCCACAAAAAGTGTCCCTTTGCACAAAAGGCCTGGTGCGCCCTGGAATGTTTGCAAACACCCTACCAACTCGAAGAAATTCCCCTGTACGGTGCCAACGGCAAGCCCGACTGGTTTTGGAAACTCAACCCGCAAGGAACCGTCCCGGTACTGGTGTGTCACGGGGGCGCCGTTGTTTTTCCCGATTCCGACGTGATCCTCGATCAAATTGAAAAGGGAGTCGTCAAGGGTGCCGTTTCGTTGTACCCCGACGACAACGAAGGTGACCAAAGACGCATTCGGGAATGGCGGGATCGTATCAACGCAATGTTACCAGTTGGTAAATTGTGTGTTCTCGACCAATCCGCTGTTGCCTTGCAACCTTTGCTACAAAGTATGGATCAAGCCGTTGTGGGTCCGTATTTAGTAGGGGAGCAAATCACGACCGCGGATTGTCACGCTTTTCCTTTTCTATGGCGTCTCAACGACGAATTTGATCTCACGGAATATAAAAGGCTGCAATCGTGGCTGAAGACGTGCGAAGAACAAACAGCTTTTCGGAAAACGATCCAGTCCAGCTGGTGGTGGTGGTGGTAACGGTAAAAGTTGTTTTGTTGCTAATGTTGCTGTGGTTGGAAACTGCACCACTGTCCGTCTGGTCCCGGGTTCCTCTCGCGCCAACTCAACACGATTGCACTCTTTCTCCAATGTGGTAATGCAAGACACTTTCGAGAGTTTGAGGGAAGAAAACAACCCCTACTTCAATTGACAAAGGAGAGCGAGGTTTTTTATACAGGGTTGTTAATGTAAAGTCAAGTTCTGTCTACCTACAAGCGTTCCCCAAAGCGTCTCGCAACAGACTGGTACAACCTGTTTACTCATTCCTTTTTGGGGTTGACACACTTTGCAATCTGTAGCAGCGTACCAGATAAGCCATCCGGTACCAGTAAATTGTTGGCCGTTGTGATTTTACTCAAGCTAATTTGGTAGGATCGATCCATACTCCAGTACGCGGCTCCCTGTCGCAAAATACGTAGATAGGAGGGACTTGTGGGTATGTGTATGGTACCTCGCGAGGACGACGTTTTCCCAGAGATCAGGGTCTGCGCCTCTATCGGTGCGACTACTCCCACAGCGTTGTTCCCGGCGCACTCTCCGTCTCCCACGTAGGGATAGACCAAACAGGTTTCCCACTGATAGGCAAAAGGTACCCCTTCGGTCCGACCCACCCGGTCAAAGTCAGACTCCGTCAATTCGTATACAACACCATGCACCACATCGTGGGGATTGAATGTTCGGCGAACCGATGCAGCCGAAGGTTCCAACAAGGGCGAGCCGGGAACGTCGAAGCGTAACTGAAAGCCCGGCAAGATCGCCGCCGTCGCGTTGCACGGCTCAATGTTGCGCAGAGACTTCATGGTAGCCGGTAACATGTTGGAACCAAAGGCAAAATATTTCTGGGTAGCCGGTTGCCAAGCAGTACCTTTCGAGGACATGAGAGCGATGATCGCCAATAGATACGCGGTCAGGTGCCTGCGGCAGGCAACCACGGATTTGCAAATGTCAGCCACTTTCATTGTCACGCACGGAAGGATTCGGTTGTAAGGCAAGTCGAGGTTATCTAGCTAGCGCGTCGCAAATCATGATGATTATGTGGGGATACGAACGCCAACAATAAAGAAACTGGAACTACAAGTACATCGGACAGCACCAAGCCACCAACGCCAACAGGAACGGAAGAACATCTCAAATGTCACCGTTTTCTGTGTCAGGAAATATTCGTTGTTGCAGTACATTACGACGATGGGCTTCGTGAATCCCAGGCAACTCTGTCACGGGCGCTGCGTCAAGCTGTTTTCTCCATTTTATTCTAGTTAGCCGTCTGTAAAACTTTGTCAAGTGTAGCCGGATTGACAACAAGATAGTCTTGGAAATAAGGATTAGACTAATGTACGAACCGTAAGAACTAATAGAAAGTCTTGTTACTTCTATTTAACACGCATTCCGACATTTGAGCACCACAGCTGCGACCTCGACTAGTATCCGACATCACTCGTCACGTCACTCATTCCAGCGTAGGAATGTTGATCGGCGGCAGCCGGAGGCATGGGACTTGCGTTGCTGCTGTACAAATTAGAGTCACTGTTACTGTGGTGATGGTCGTAAGGCATGTTCGCTTGGGGTTCCATTTCACCGTATTCTCCCATGACGGGATCTCTCGGAGGATAGTTCGGTCGAGCCACGGTGGCGCTGTTGGTGTGTGCGTTCCGCATGGCGTTGCCCGTCGCGTAAAAATGACATCGAGACAAGGCGTCGTACAGCGGCTGCGCCGCTGGTGGTGAAGGAATGATTCCTTGCAAAATTTCTGTCCCTGTAACGGCTCCACCGTAAAACTTTTCGTTCACGCGGTCACGCGTCACGACCACTTTCCCATCCAAGGAAATACCCGCGTATAGTCCTTTCGAAAGACTGTAGGTGTAGATGGGTGCACCGCTACTGCCGGGAGACGTGGCAAAATCCGCTTCGACGGCGCGTCCCAGGGGACCCAACGCGACTCCCACGTCGGCCCCCAGCTGGACTGAGCCTTGTCGGAACATCATTTCGACGGCTTGGTCCGTCATGAGCAAAAACACGTGATCAGAGATTTGGGCCCCCACCAGGGCCCCCCAGGATAAACCAGCGGTTCCGATCGCCGACGGTGCACTCCAGCGATCGGTACCAAGGCGAGCCACAGCCAAGCCGGTACCGAATTCGAGTCCGGCCAAGCCAAAGCCAGTTTTGATGACCGTCAAGACGGCAATTCCGCGCGCTTGCTCCAAGAGTCGAGCCGGAATACGCACCCCGTCCAAATCACCCAGATTAGGAGAAATGGTGGAGCAATTTTCTTGGCATTGTTGTAGCTCGCTAGTAGCATCGTCGTACGAATCTGGATACAAATCGTTGGGATGGTAAGGATTCCTTCCGCCTCGGGCAGGCCGCATCGCGCTCGTGGTGGTCAAGGCGCCCATACGCTTCGGAAGCGGCAACAAATTGTTAAGCGTGTAGGAAGCCTTGCGAATTTCGTGACCCAGGGTAAAAGCGAGCGGTGAATTGAACAAGCGGCGCGCATCAGTGGGATCCACCATATTGAAGCGCATCGCGTTGGAATTGGCGCGTAGGTCTTCCTGGACCGGAATCAACTGTTGATAGCAGGGCTGGCAGACACGTAAAGGTTCCCGGGCGAGTTGAAAGCGTTCTTCCAGCCCCTTGCCGTACAGCAATTCGGGTGTTCTGGATAGACCGTCACCAGCGGCAGCTCCCGAAGAGACGTAGGTCAACATACGATCGGGGTCTTCGTCGGGACTGAAGGAAATTGAATCTTGCATCGCCGATCGTGGCTTGGCGCGTTTACCTCCTCTGGGGACGAGGACGATGGAGGACGGGGGAATCAGAGCGCGTTGATCGGAACATTTACCGCAAAAGACGTGTCCGCAGAATCGACAGTGGTGACGACGGTTCAAAAGATTGAATTCGCTGTTGCAGCGACGGCAAGACAAAGCCAGATCGTCAAACTGCCAGGGAGAACTGACGGAAGCAACCGAAGTGACGCTGAATTCGTTGGCAATTGACTCCGCGGTAACTTGTTCATGTTCTTTCTGTAGTGCGTGCTCGTCGGCCAGATCTTCGTGTCCGACTTGTTCCGGAGGAATCTGTGCAATCGTAGCTTTTTCCGCCATAATGATCCGTCCTCGAATTCGAATACGGATACGGTATCTTCGCTAATGTTCTCCTCGCTAGCCCAGATTGTCGTCGGTGACGGATCAGTTCTAAAGAGATGACGTGAAGATCACACAAGGAATGTCTTTATCAAAGTAAGAAAGCTTCCACAACAACAACAAGTGCGGTTGGTACTTGCAATATTGTCCGGCACAGAACTCTTGTGATGGCATCCATCACGACCGAAGGATTCGGCTGCGCAAATAGAAATCCGGAGAGAAGACGAACCAAGCGGTAGGGGTAGGTTTATGCGTCTGTCTTCTGTACTTTTTGAGCGACCTACCATCACCGTGCACTTCCCTAGGAACTAGCTCTACTCGAGCTAGGGCGCCAGTGTCACGAACTACGACCGATGATGGAATGTCAAACATTGAGTTGGACGGAACACAAGCGGAATCGTCCCGTTACAATCTGTACTTCCAGCGGACTAGCTTATACGTGTATGGCTAGTGAAATCCAATGACTGTGAAGTAATGCAAAAGATGCGGCTCAATTGCTCGGTCAAGTCTAGAGCAACCACAAAATCCAAGTGGTACATACAAAGACAGACCGACCGAGCCCTTTCTACTGGACGGCTCCAATTTGCGCACAGAATTGGCTGTGGCACACGCATATTTCCCCTCAAAGCGCAAAAGTCCCACAACCGTAACGATCGCGTCCCCTGTACCCAACCCGGCCTCACTGTACCGCCCCAATGGAAGCGTGGCCCACGGCTTTGCGTCGGTGTTGTACTACTCGCGCATCAAGGCGGTCCAGCAGTGCTGCCAGGGCTTGCTGGCGTAGATTGCCGCGATGTAACAGCGTGCCGGTACCTTCGGCGGCCCGGATTCCGGAATATAAGCGCGTGGTCCAGCCAGCCACGGGTACCCCCTCGGCGGCGTCGGGAGCCGGATTTGGATCCAACAAAGCCTTTTCCGACGGTAACCACCTCCACGTATCCCACCGTCCGCGGACCCCAATACGAGATAGGAGCTCAACCTTGTTGTACCGGCCATAGCGTAACTGTTCGTTGAATCTTGCTTGTGCACTCCGGTGGAATATTATTTGCGGCTCTTCCGTGGCGTTGGGGCGATGCGAGTTTGTGAGTAGAACATGGTTGGGTTCCTTCAACCGATACATAGGTGTAACGAAGTACTTGGAGTTGGGATGGATGCGAATGGTTCGCTGGATGGCGGACCAAGCTTTGCGAGTCACGAAGCAGTTGCCGTCCCAAGGGAGAATGTACTCGGCACGGGTATGCTGGCGACCGTACTCAATCATAGCGTTGCGTACGCCGTTCACGTTGATGACGTAGAGGATCTTGTCGTGCATGGACTGATCGTCCGCAACTTTTTTCTTTGAGTATGAGAGACTTCTGGCATTGGTCTTGTTGTGGCCCATACGCCTTCTCGAGAGCGCGTAGATCTGTCGGTAGACGTGGTCATCAAAAGGAACGACAGTATAGGTTTCGTTGGCGTGAACGAGGCGCTGGATAAGTTGCTGTTCCACTTTGGGATCAACAATGCGATTCAGAAACCAGTGACGTGTTGTGTGGGGAAATCTCTTTTCGTGCGCCAAAATAAAGTCCAGATTGTCCAGAGTCTGATTGGCGCTGTGTCTCGGCGGCAGCGCGTTACCAATGGCGCGCAACAAAACGAGGGGAACGGGTGATGGCTTTGGTGCAGTTGGTGGGAACGGCTTGGCAACCTTTTTAGGCTGACGTTGGGTGCGGGATGATTCTCGTTGTCGCTGCGTCTTGTTATGGTGGTGGTTTTTGTTGGGATTGCTGCTGTATTCGCGCTTTTTCGTGCTGCTGTTGGCTTGTACTCGTCGTGCTTCTGTGTAATCTGCATCTTGTGGTTCATTTTGAGTGAGAGAGAGGCATCGACTCTGGCCGAGACCATGACACGTACGGCCGACGCGGTACCGTCGGCGGACACGGCTACGGAATTTCTTGTTTGTGAGCAGGGAAGGGCCGCGGTGCGCCATTGGGTAGGAGGCTTGGGCGCTCGCAACTGTTCCGACACAGGCGTGGCAGGAAAGAAGCCAACCAAGGATGACAACTGAAGCACCGTGACCGTCAGGAGAAGCGGTAGTGCGGCCACACACCACGGCAGCGAAACATTTCCCCGAGGCGAAGGTGGCAACCGCATAAAGAGAGACTTCGGGTGTGCAACTCGATGGGCTTTCCACAATCGACTTTTCCAGGATGGGAAAACGCCTCGATTCCGGTCTTCCAGCGAACCAGGAATGACTCTCTCACACTTCGAAACGCTGATCGATGCGCCAACTCTTTTTAATGACGGTTCTCCGAACGAGCAGTCGTAGGTCCTGCGAGTCTTTGTCGGACCACTTTCAGCAGGACTGCCTGAGTGGGGTATGATGGTGTCGTTGGTGAAACCGAAAGCAATTATTGTGTTTGTGCCGTTTCTTTTTCGGTTGGACTGTTTGAAATTTGGTCGCGTCGGCCTCTCCGAAGTTCGTGTATCAAAACTATAGATAAGACTGGACTGTGTGCCGAAAAGCGCTCTTTAGGCCCATCGATTATCGGGACAGTGAGTACCGTATCAGTCGACTTTAGGTAGGAAACGCTAATACTTGCGTTCTATATATCTGTGTTGGAGTATGTATGGTACAACAAAACACCGGTACAGCGCAAGACACAATAAATCTACTAATATTTAGAGTAACGAGGATTTAACTGTAAGACCTATGTGGGATGCACGATTTCTATCAGTCAGTCATGTTTTCACGTATGCTACGTGATTTTTCGGTCGACAAGTCTTCTGGCATGGATTCGCTCACTGTCAGTGCACGGAGCTTGGTGGGTAGCTGCCTTTTTCAGTTAGCAGGTCCGCCTACGGACACGGAGTGCTGTGTTCTTGTAGAACTGTCGATCCCATCAATCTGCCTCGCCCGGTTGATCCTGCGCAGTAACTGTAAATAGCCGGTTTTTTCGTTTGCTCCGTTTCCGGGACGCCCATAATCCTCGGATTATGAAGAGTCGCGACGATCGTCGGGAAGACGTCGTAAGCGATTCTTCCGTGGGAGACGTGATGGATCCACACCGATCGTCATCACCACCCTCCGCCACTGTCGCCAACAGCACAATGAGGAGGAGATCGACCAAGTCGCACGAAGACAAGAATGTGCGTTTCACTGGCAGTACCGAACAACAACAGGCGCGTCCGGGACTCGTGTGACAACCCCACGGCTTTCGGCACATTGATATTTCTACCGGAATGATGACGCCACGGACACACTAGATTAGACTCGTCACTGGAGCCGAACTCCCGCGCTCGTCCTGGCAGCTGTAGTTTCAACTGTTAGGTACAGATTGTCCCAGAATGTCTGTTTTTCCTGTGAACACCAGGACATGCGGCTACGAAAAACAACGACCTGCAGCAAGTTGATAGGAGCCTAGTAGGATTTACCGAACTGCAAATTCTAGAAAGGGGAAATTCACATGAATATCTGGGCAAAATCGAGAATAGCTTAAACAATTGCTATCTGGATGAGATCTCAACATTACCTTTAAGGACGGGTCCTCAATATAGGACAGAAGCAGACTGGACACTAGAAGTGCTTTGGTATGAAACAAAGCTCTGTCGAAAAAGGAAGTGAGCGGAATTTTCTTCACATCAGGTCAGGTCTGCTGCATATTGCTTAATGATAAATCCTTTCTTTTCAACTACACCTTTTGCTATTCCCAATAGTGTTGTCTTGTCGTACATTAACCGGCAACAAGTTCGTTATAACGTCATGGCCCAACTTTGCCTACTTCTTTAACTTCGTCAGGAATTAGTTCTGCCTTGCCCACGAAATTCTGCACGGTTTGGGAACGTGAGCTCCTGAGAATCGAAGGAGTCGTTACGAGTGTGATGGATTGCACGTTGTTCTTCTTGATAATTGTCTTCATCCTCACCAAAGGGATTGAGGTGTTTCATGTCTTCTTTTTTGAAAATACGCTCCAAAACGTATGATCTTAGTGGTACCAATAATGTCAAGAGAGCCGGGTATATGTAGCCAATTTCGACGAATTCCGCGACCCCAAAGATTGCCAATGCAAGGGACAGCTGAATAAATGTCCACAACTGAACTGTGTGCCATGGAACGTCCCGCACAATAGGAACCAGCGGGCGCTTCTTTCGAACAACAAAGCACAACCTCACACGCTCCCAGATCTCGTTAACATGTAGAGCCCCCAACCCAAGATATAAAAAGATACCAAACAGGCAGCCGCGGGGAATCCAGCTTATAATTTGGAAGGAAGCTAGCGCAATAAATAGAAGCGACGCTTGTGCCAAAGCCGACCAGCGCTGCTCCTCAACATGAGTTACCACTTCACGCTTCACCCCGTGTTCATCCGTGACGTATGATTTGGTACACAGAGCTCGAACGTGCAGCGGTGCCTGTGGTAGCAACCCATTACCCGGTGGGAGGCCAAGAATTGCACATGGAATAAAAGTAAGTCCCACAACAAAGAAATCCCAATGATATGCTGCAGGTTTCTTGAGCTTGAACTTCGGCAATTGCGTCAGAATCGATGAAACATTGTGATCAATGATGAATAGGAGGAAGAACATGAGTCCAGGGATCATTGCGGCAAAAATACCAGCTGTATTGATTCCTTCAAAAGGTGAAACAACCCAGGGCCGATTGGCGGATGGTTGCCAATCCCAGGGCGCTAAGCGGACAGTAACACGGTCAAGACCTCCAGTTCCATCTTTCGCAAGATCTATACCAGGCAAATAGCTAAGAGCAGTTCCGAAAACAACGGCAAGGAGCGTGTTATAGTTGCTCAAGAGTGTTCGGACTTGGCGTGTAAATACAACCCATGTTTCGGCAAAATGAAGGGTCCACGCAACGTAAAACGTTATCAAACCAATCAAGAGAGATGCATATTGAGCGCTGCGATCCGAACGAGTGTCTCCTTGTCCAAGATAAAGAGGCTCAATCAAATCGCGGATAGAAGTATAAATGAATGACACGGCAACAAAAAGTTCAAAAATTTGAGTCGTGAACGGTGTCACCTTCCAAACTAAACTGACAAGACCAACCACTGCTGTAAGGATATGCATGAGGCCAGCCCAAAAGCAAATCCAGAAAAGAAAAGGAAAATATTCAACATTGAAGGTCTCAGTGAGGCTATACGAAGTCCCCAGTAAAAGGGCGACAGGACCTGTAATTCCCACAATGACAAGCGGTTGACCGGCAAGAACTGCATAAATAATTCCCATGATCGCCGTACTCAATAAAGCTTCCGCGGTCGCGAGCTTTCCTTCAGTTTGTCGATCCATGAGCTCTGCAAAAATAAGTGCAGGAATAAGCTGAACAATAAAAGCAAAGAACGTCGCGTTGACGACCGTATAGATACTTCTAGGACGGCTCCAGTCATCCTTGTAGAGCGGAGCTCGCGCCCTTAAATCGCGTCTGATTCCTTTCATGAAGTTGAACAAAGGCTGCTCCTCAGACGTGGTTTCAAAGCTATCGGAGTCATTCTGAGTTCCGACTCTGCTCTGTGGTGCAGATGGGCCAGAAAAGCTACAAAGATTGTCGTTGTCGCTACACTGTCGAGTCCAATTTAAGATGATGTCTTTGTCGTCGACACAATAGCCACCATTGTAAGCATCGATATTCTCCATTGAGGTCAAGATAGGCTATGGCAAAAAATGAGGGCAGTGTTCGGTTCTTTTGCCACATTTTTTGCTTCCATCGAAGTCTGGTCTTTTGTAATAGCAAGGACGACTGAATGTGAATATGAACTAATACAGTCGAAATCGCCTTGATATAAAGATGAGGTAGAGTTTATTCATGTATTTTTGAGCGGTAAGATCATGGCTATCTAAAATCTAGTAGAGCACTGTTTGGAGGATACTACCAATTTTTAGTTATGGACTAACATTAACTGTGAAATCAGCTTACTAATGATGCCAAAGCCATTCTTCAAGGCCTTTTGGCACCCAACAAGGCCGTACTTGATCCGACAATGTTTTGCAATGGGCATCGGGAGCAAATACCCACGCCAACGGATCAAACAACAATGGCAAGTTAAACCATGGTGAATTGGATAACCAGCAAGCAAAATAATTCCATGACTATCATCAATTTACGGAACTCATTGCACACTTGACCAGCCACGTGAGCCACATGGGAGACGGTGATGTCCGAAGAGTTTTTGCTGCATCCCACCATACACCATCACATCATACCCAGTCATTAGTAAAGGATTTACAATTAGATTTTGAAACAACCGTGACTAGGGAGACGAAAAATAGCCAGTAGTCCCTGTCTTTTCTTTACTGTTAGCAGGCACTCTACAAATCTCCAAAAGGTGTCTATTTCAGTTTTACTTGAACAATATACGCAAAGGCACAGGCTGTGTGAGCGTTGGAGTCTCGCTGCGACGTCGAGAAAAAATGTTGGGTCGTTCAAGCACTGCGACTTCAGCCTAGGCGAAGGGACGCAGAGGAGGATCTGCAGGACGGGGTCATGGCAAAACAGGAGGGCAGGGATAACATATGCAAAGGCACAGGTTGCGTGAGCATTTGAGTATTGTCGCGACAACGAAAATAATGTCAGGTCATTCGAGCGCTACAAGTTCAGCCTCGGTGACGGGATGCAGAGGAGGATCTGCAGGACAAGGTTGCGGCAAAACAGGATGTCGAGGTCCCAAGCACAAGGCCAATGCTTCCGTATCAATGGTGACAGGAGCTTTCACTCCTAGCTACCGCACCAAGACAGCAGCAACGCAAACAATATGCTTCCTATAAAGGATCAACTGCACTTTGGGGAATGGACGTGTACATTTCAAAATGTTACTAGTTTAGTGAAGGATTTGGAAACCTTCCCTAATTTAGTGAAGGATTCAGAATCCTTCACTAAATTTAACAAGGATTAAAAACCCTATTCATAAGTTCAGCCAGTCCAAGCTTTCAAACGGCAGTTAGAAAAATCTGTCTGGCGCGCAGGAAAGAACATTCAGTAAGTACGAAATGTCTTCTCTGTTATTTCAATTAAATTAGTGAGGCACGCCCATGTCAACTGGAATGACAGTTTTGAGTACCGGTTTGCGCGATGGCGCGCAATACTTGGGTTGTGACACCCATCTTGTGTGTTTGGCCACAAATCCCGACACGGATGTTTTTGGATAGGTGCAATACCAGTTGAGTATCCAGAAACATGTTGTGACTGTTTCGGGACTTGATTGTTGCCATGCTAATAACGGATTCTTCTATACTCACGCAATGTATTGTTGATACAATGAGAAAGTAAGATGAATAAAAGGGGAAAGCCTTGTAAGGCCCCGATTGTATTGTAATTAATTGGTAACTCAATTGGTTTGACCTCGACTGAATTTAGAATTGTGAGTAGAGACAAATACGGATGTAATCTTTGCAAACAAATCCCTTGGAGCTCCCTTAGGAGTCTCAGTAGAATCAGTACTACTCTCAACGGATATTCACATCACTGGGATAGTAATGTTCTGGTCAATTGTATTCAAGGAGACCGTAGCCTCTGTACTGTCTTCTATGCGTTGATCCCGCAGCATCCAGATGACTGCATATGAATGCATATGAATTCAAATGAATGCAGATGAATGCAGATGAATGCAGATGAGCATGAGACCCATCCGCAGCGTCGTACAGACGACGACTGGGACAGTAATAAGGCTGGCAAACATGGCCAATATTCATAGCTAGGCACTATGCTAGTTGAATGTTCCAACAACAATAGCTATGACAATTGCTCACCTTAGTGGCAAATTGCAGTATTGCGTGGCTATACTTTATCACTAAGGAGCATGGTAAATATGATGAATGTGCCCACGGTGCCATGTACAACACTGTGGAGAATAGTGAAATGGACCACAATGGCACTTGGCAGATTGTGGGGCCAAATGCAAAGTGAACAGATTACCTCTTTAGTTTATAAATCTTAACAATGATTGTGTGAAAACCATATTTGTTTGTTTGTATTTCTTGTTAGAAGCCAGACAAGTCTTGATCACCTTTTGCTGTCTTCAGAAGCCAGGAGATATTTGACAGAGATAGTTCCTTGTATGTTCATTGGTGGCACTATGTGACAGAGGTGGATAAAATGTTTTGCAGTTTCTCTAGAAGCAGGCTTTTCATTGCTATGTGTTAGAACAACATTTCACACATCCTGAATTGTGGTCACTTCCTTAAATAAACAATATACTAAAAGGTGAATCCTTGTTGTTTGTTGGAAGCCCCTGCCATGTGTACCAGCTAGATATGTAAAATCGGACAGGAGTTGTTTCCCAAGTAAAACAGGATGATACTAATGATCAGTTCACACATTAGACCATCACATTGTTAGTGCATGCCAAACACTTTGGATTGGATTGACAATCCAATTATGAATGGTGGTAAGGTACAATCAAGTACATGGAACAGTTTGGTTCTGAAGGGGTGGATGATTGATATTGGCAAAACAATTGGTCAAGTAGATCCCAGCACACAAGTGGCAAATCTCTTGACAGGAAAACCACACAACAAACACAACACAAGTAGTACAAAGGAATCTCAACAAACCAATGAGGAAGACCTACAAAAAATTCCTTTGCTATAAAGTTGTATGCAGGGTGACAATAGTTACTCTGTTAGGAGTATAAGAGACAACTGTGCTTGCAGGGCCATTTTCTAACTAAGTAAGACTCTTTCCAAAGAGATCTATCAATAAATCTATCAACATGATGACGCTGTTTCTTTTTGGTTGGATTGTTTCAATTTGGTTGCATCGGCCTCTCCAAAGTTTGTGTATCAATGCTAAAATAGGTAAGACTGGACTGTCTGTTTAAAAGCGCCCCTTATGTACCACCACCAATAAAAGGAATGTAAGTACCGTATCAGTCGACTTTACCGATGGGAACCATAGATGGGAAATGCGAGTATGCACTCGTAATATATCTGTTTTGCAGTAGGATCAAAACAAATATCGGTAGAGCGCAAGACACAATAGATCTATCTATGTTTTACAGTTAGGGGTCACGAGCATACTAGACAGATGTGGGATGCACGATTGACAGTTACTGGATTTCGCTGGACCGGTTTGCTAGCGATGCGGTCGGTGCACGGAGCTTGGTGGGTAGTGACCCTTTTGGAGTTCCGCCAAAGGACACGGAGTGTTGTGTTGTTGTCGACCTCCATCCCACCAATCTGCCTCGCCCGGTTGATCCTGCGACGCAGTACTAACAGTTACTGTAAATAGCCCGTCTAATTCCGGGACGCCCATAAACCTCGAATCAGAAAGAGTCGCGACGTTCGTCGGGAAGACGCCGTAAGCGATTCTTCCGTGGGAGACGTGATGGATCCACACCGATCGTCATCACCACCCTCCGCCACTGCCGCCAACAACACAATTAGGAGGAGATCAACCAAGTCGCACGAAGACAAGAATGTGCGTTTCACTGGCAGTACCGAACAACAGGCGCGTCCGGGACTCGTGCGACAACCCCACGGCTTTCGGCACATTGATATTTCTACCGGGATGATGACGCGACGGACACAATGGATTAGACTCGTCACTGGAGCCGAACTCCCGCGCTCGTCCTGGCACAAGTGCCGCGCCTTTTTCGGTTGCGGGGGCAAGCCGTCCCTGTCTCCCGCGGTTCCCATCGATCGAGACGAAGAAAACGCCAATCACCCAACGGGCTTGCCCCGTGTCCCGCAGTACCGGATTCGATCCCGTTCCATCGGAGACAAGGCTGTCAATGTGTTTGATAACGTTCTAGCGACAT
>NW_002238036.1:106578-197414 GCF_000150955.2 Phaeodactylum tricornutum CCAP 1055/1
AGGATTTGTCAAGACTACTTATATGGACGCCTTCGATCTATCATGGACGACCATTTCCACGGTTGGCTACGGAGTGATTGCTCCGCGTGTCTCCACCATACAACCCAAGCAGCAGTGCGTCCTCTTTAACATGTTTATGGCCATTGAAAGCTTCGTTGGCGTCCTGTTTGGCGGTATTACCGGCGCCATTATTTTCGGAAAAGTCGCTCGCGTACAATCCTTTGCCCAGGTCCAGTTCAGTGACCCCATGTGCGTACGCTACGGAACCGGCGTTTTGCCCAAGCGATGTATGGAAGAAGAGGAAAACGACGACAGCGAAGACGACAGTGACGGTCAAGCACCCGACAATCCTTGTGCACCAGCTGGTGGCAAGAAAGCCAAACAATGGCCTTGTCCCATTTTGGAATTCCGTATCATCAATCGACTTTCTGGTCAAAAAGGTGGAGAAATCATGAACGCCACGGTCAACATTGTGGCCACAACACTGGCCAAGGCCAATGATTTGGATTCAGTGCATTCCTCCCGTCGCTGCAAATCACCAAGGCAGTCCGCCTCGTTAATTAGCAAAGTTAGCAGTGTTCTGCACAAGCCAAGGTCCCGGACTAAACAACACAGCTGGAACGCTTCCTCCGTGCTCAGCATTGCATCGTCCGCGGCCAGGGCTACCAAAAATACCGGCGCCGCTTTCTTTGGAGCGAGAAAAAACGTAAGCAACGCCACCGGATCCATACTGCAGAAGATCAATCACAATCTGTCACGGGATCATCGTCTGGAAGAGAGTACCGCCGCATCGAGCTGCGCGGAAGCCGAGCTTGAGCAAGAGCTGGAAGCCGAAGTGGGACGTCGGATTGCCGAAACCTTGCAAAGCGTCGAAGTGCAAACTGCAGCGCTAACGAGTGTGGCCGTCGACGAAGGGTGCGACTCCACGTTGGCACCCCGTCGTATTTACCACAAACTCGAAATTGAAACCGACAGTCATCCCTTTTTCAAGCGGGTATGGAATATTCGACACGTGTTGAACGAAACTTCCCCATTGCTGAGTAACAAGGCGCGTCGGAGAATTGTCGAAAACAAGGGTCACTGGCCCGATACATGGAACAACGCAGCATCTGTGCGACACCACATCCGGTGGTCCGAAATCATCGTGAATTTTTCCGGAACAGCCAACGCCAGTGGCAGTTCCGTGTACGCTCAAAAGGTGTACGATTATGTTGATCTGAACGTGGGTTACGCATTTGCCACGATTTTAGCTTTGGATGAAAAAGGATATTTGGTGGTAGATGGGGAACTCTTGAACGACGTGATGGAGCAATCCGGCGGCGGCGGAGAAGATTTTCAGAATGTCTCCGAAGTGCCGGTCCGTGCAGTGGAGTTTGCGAGTCAAATGGCCGTAGACGTGACCCAGCGAGCCAATAGTGCTGCGGTCCGCACGGGCGATGCTGTGAAGGATGCGGCTGTCCGCACGGGCGACGCCGTCAAGCACGTGGTGCAACGAACGTTTTCCAAAGGGAATCTGAACGTGGATGGGACAGAATCTTCGAATGGCGATTTGAACGAAACCAGGAACGACCAGTAGAACGACACTCGGGGAGAGGGGGGAGAACAGGTCACGGACTCGCTGTCGATGTAAGCCGTGTATCAATGTTGGGTGTAGTAACATGGATAGGAATGTATTTGTTTATTGTGAGTAACGCTCCTTGGCGTGGCTAAATGCTACAATAGCCTGGGATGAGCAGAATTGATAGACAATGATGGTGCCTGGTTTTTTGGGCGTATAAAAGTTTGGCAGTTCCTAAGCGTGCAAAGAGGAAGTGATGACAATATACCTATTGGATTAGACCCCGACGGATTCCGGTTTAAGGGCGGCCATTTCGTCCCACAAGTCCTGAAACAAAGCGGTGGACAAGTAACGTTCGCCAAAGGAAGGAATAATCACCACGATACGCTTGTCGGCGTTTTCTGGACGCTTGCCAATCTGAATGGCGGCCAAAACGGCGGCTCCACTGGAAATGCCGCAAAAGATACCTTCTTCCGTGGCCATTTTGCGGGCCATGGCCATGGAGTCCTCGCCAGAGATCTGCACGACTTCATCGAGCAAGGAAGTATCGGCGTTGCCCGGGATGAAGCCGGCACCAATGCCTTGAATCTTGTGGGGACCGGGTTTGCCGCCGGACAAGACGGCTGACTCGGTGGGTTCGACGGCGACTACCTGGAGCTTGGGATTGAGCGGTTTGAGGTACTGCGCACAGCCAGTAATGGTCCCGCCGGTACCGATGCCGCCAACAATAATGTCCACCTCACCGTCGGTGTCGGACCAGATCTCCGGGCCCGTGGTTTCGCGGTGCACTTTCGGATTGTCGGGATTGTTGAACTGCTGGAGCAACATGGCGTCGGATCCGAGAGAATTGACGATTTCTTCCGCTTTGGCAATGGCTGTCGCGTGATTGGTTCACACAAGAGAGTAGCGGGGACGGGTCGGTGTGAGCGAAAGCAGTCCATATAACATCATAATAACAACAATTGTGTAGACGTACCTCCTCCCATTCCCTTGGCTGCGGGTGTCAAAACAACATCGGCTCCAAAGGCTTTGAGCAGGACGCGCCGTTCCATACTCATGGACTCGGGCATGGTGAGCTTCAGCTTGTATCCCTTGGCGGCAGCAACCATGGCGAGTCCAATACCGGTATTCCCGGAGGTGGGTTCCACGAGAATGGTTTTCCCCGGCTTGATGTCGCCCCGCTTTTCGGCTTCCGTGATCATACTGAGGGCGATGCGATCCTTGACGGAATTGGCTGGATTGGAACTCTCCAGTTTGGCGACTATTTGCGCGACGCAACCTTCCGTTACGCGATTCAATTGTACCAACGGCGTCTGGCCAATCAAACCCAAAACGTTCTCGGCAATCTTGGCGTTCAATGAGAAACTACGGCTGGTGGAAGAAGACATACTCACCGACGGTACAGGACTCGTGGAGACGGAGGAGGTAGAAGAGGAAAGCGAGAGAGGAGCAAAGGCGCTGACACGCGTGCTGGTAGTCGCACTGACTGTAAACAAGATCGTCCCGACGAAAAGCGCGGAAGAAAACTTCATTGTGAAGAGAGGAACCGTGGCGGGCTGCTTGTGTGGGTGAAAGAGATTTCTTTGCCTTTGACACGACGGTTCGTTTGCGTTCACACACACACACACGGCCAAGAACGACAACAACGACTCCGACGAATACAATAGTGGCTGGGGACCTCGACTACCTAAAAAAATCTTACCCTCGCCCTTCACTGGAATTGCAAAACCTAGCTAGTAGTATCTCTAGTAGATATTCCAACTGTACGCAGTGGGGGGAGTTGCCGTTGGGTTGGGAATGCCGAGTGCTGATTGGATATGGATTCGATCTTCAGATATTGAAGGGTGACTGTCGTTCGTTCGTTGACAGTGAGACAGCTGATAGAATTCCGCAGAAGTCCAAAACCAACCTGCCGGAACAAGATCGTATGATTGTGAATTTATCTAAATCCAGACACGCCTCCTCCAATCCAAACACAGCCAGGATTGGATATATGTAACTAGCTAGTTTGGGTTCTGGCAACGACAAAACTAGAGAGACACACACACCGACGAGCCAATCAACCTTTGATGTATTCCCCGCATCCCACCTTCACCGACTCTATTCACCTTTTTGACGCAAATCTGGTATAACTACACATCACTCTTTACCGTCATAAACCCGAGCCTGGTAGTTTGGAACGTAACGATTGTTCGTATGCATTATCACTAGTACTTTAGTTTATGTGCTGTGCCCATCACACCGCAGAGCTCCCATCGAACGCGGCCCCGGTCTAGGTAGGCAATTCAATCGTCATCGTCGTCTTGGACCGACACTTGGAACAGCTCAATGCACTCTCCGTCAAACAAAGGTAAGCTTTGGTTGCGTAAGAACACGACGCCCCACATGAATGCGGTAAACCACAATGCTGTGTACTGATTCGGCTGATACTTACGAATCACAATGGGATGCGGGACGGGCAACAAACCGACCATTGTCATCTCGTCCAGCACGTTCAGAATTTCTTGTTCGTCCACGTTCCCGGATTTTTGGGCCACAATTTCATCCACCACGGGCACCAAGTGCTGCAACAAACGTGTCACGGTTTCAATGGGCATGGAATCTTTGAAATCCTCCAACCAATCTGCGGTTGGAAGGAACGGCACGCCGTTCACACTGGAGGACGCAGATGCATTGTCGTCTCCAACCATGTTCGGTATGCCCTTATTATCGACGTTCAAGTGGGCATCAATGTCGCGTTTCACGGCTGTCTGCTCGCCGTATACCTTGTGACACTGAGCCTGGGCATTTTCCAACGTGAGTGCCGCAATCTGGCCAAAGGCGTCCTTGCGACGGACGATGGCGTACACCAAATGCGAATTGCCGTGGTACTGGTACTGAATAATGTTGTTGAACACTTCGAGTAATAGCGCCAAGTGTCGGTGGGCAAACTCGCCGGAATACAGAAATTTGGGCGACGCGAATAATTCAAACAGATTGACCAACTTGACCGCCGCCACTAAACTCATCGATTTCCAGTACGGCGAAATGTTGGTGATAATGGTCAAAAAGCACGAGTATAGCGGTACCAATTTGTAGGCGCCGTTCACGACCAACTTGTGCAACGTGATCGTTAGCAAATCCGCGTGACAGCCTCGAAAAAGCGGCAAATCGGTCGGCAATTTTTTGGTAAACTTTTGATTCAGAGCTACTCCGAACGAACGTTCACCAGACAGTTTCAGCAGCACAAAGGTACAGATATGGACGAGTCCGATCTGCGCCGGATCTCTTCGAGATTTGTACATGAGAAAACAAATCGGCACAATAATCTCGTTCACGTTGCATCGTTTCAGAATATGCGGCATAAACAATGGATTTTCTTCCAAAAACTTCCAAAACAGCACTAGCAGTTCCTGAAAACATTCGAGCTTGACTCCCGCAATGTAGTTGGATTCGGCTTCGTACACGTTGCGCAGCAACCGGGCGAATCCGTCAAAGATCATGGATAGCTCCTTACCGGTATCGATACGCGCCAACAGGGTCCGCAGAATATTGAATCCACCCCTGCTGGCGACTTCGAATTCGACGCACGGATTGCCGTTTTGGTCCATGACGGGTTCGGGACTACCCGGTATTCCACAATCGAGGAGCACGCAAAGCACCTGAGCACTGAGTTCCACCAATTTAACGTGTGAATTTTCCGAAAAGCCCGCCGCCACTGGTAAACCCCGAGGGTCGTAGTGCAGAATAGTGTTGAGTAGGGAAAAGAATAAGCAGCAAGCGTTCGGGGCGTCGGCCGCCGTGGCCACGGCCAGCCATCGAGAAGCGAGGGGATTGTATTCGTCGGCCGGAGAAAAGAGGGGGTCGCAGCATGCCGTGAGCACGAGACGCAAGACTTCGATGCGATTTTTATCGTACTTGCGCGTACTCGCTTCAAAGCCCATTTCGGCCGCCGTGACACCACAACCGTGGAACCAAACGATCGAAGTGGGCGACGGAACGAGTGTTACTCCCCAATCAACCGTTTTTACCTTGAGTCCAGCATCCGCCTTGAGTTCCTTATCGTCTTTGGTTTCGACGCGTTCTCGACGACGTTGTGCCACCGTGGAGCTACTATCTTCGTAGTAATCGCAGGTGAATTGTGGCAGAAAGAGCATGTGCATCGCAGCGTGTACTACCAGCAAGGCTAATGGCTCTTGTTCGTCCGAAGTCACGCTCGATTTACTGAGCTTGGACATGGTGGAAGTAAGATTCTCGTTCTGGGCAGCGTCGTTTTCGGCGTTGCTGGTGCTGCCACCAATCACGAGACCAATCTTTTCGTCGCCCTGCAAGCCGAGAGCACCCGTCCCCCAACAGAGTTGTTCCACATTTTCGTCGGCATCACCCAGATCACCTATCAGAAACGAAACGAGAGGAGCGTTAGAAAAGTATAGTGGATTCGCGAGAGACGCGGCGCATCCTCCCCGTGGTAGAGGCAGGCCGGTCGTGCACAGCCCTATATATATATTCGATTGCGTACCTTTTTCTAGTAAAAACGGTAGCATGCGCGTCAACACGCGGACGCAGTTCAGGGCCTGATCGAAGTATATATTGTAGGGCGTCTCGACGATCTGACACAATTGGGCGACGGCCTGGGTAAAGAGGGTCGCCAGATTCTCGAAGCGATCGTCCCGCAGCTTGCGAGCCGAACGCGCCGGGAGCAGCTCGAAGACTTCTTCCGCACTACTGGGTATCTTCCACAGTTCATCCCAAAAGTCGGCGTCGTCCGCACTCACGTCCACCTGAATCAAAGCCGTCACGGACTCGCGGAACTTTTCCTTACTCGCCGACTGACCCATCGCAGCAAGCCGTGCCGTCAGTAGTTGGGGTTTTGTGCAACGGAACGCAAACGCAGAAACTAGCGAAAAAGGGAATGTAGAGAGCCGCTAAAGGCTAGTAGACAATGCTAGACTAGCTGAAGTGGTTTTTTAAAAGACGGCGGGACCAAGATTGTTCGCAATAGACAAAGAAAGACGAGCGATTGATATGAATGCCAAATTATTCCTACCTTTTCTACGCGGGACATGAATCCTTCCGTGGTCCCAGGCATCGTGTAGGTGCTCTGTCCGGGGCGTTTCTAAACCTAGAGCAAGGTGCTTGCGAGGGGTTTGCGGTCTTCTCCAAATTGTACTTCCAAAACCTGTTCTAATGTCCAAAATAATATGATTCCTAACGTCTTGGCGTTATTTTGAACTCGAAGTATACCAAAGGCTCGCCAATATCCGCTACGACATGGTTACATAGATAATTTGTTGGAATCCGGGTATTTGATATTCCGTCCCTACTCCAAGTCCGGGTCGGTGCGTCGGCAGGTTCTACGGTCTCGTCGGCGTGTGTGACTTTGGGCGTTCTGGCGAGGCGATACGGTGCGCGGCGCTCCCAGAACGTTTTGGAAGAGCGGACAGTGAACAAACACCTCTACTGTTACCGCATCTCACAGGCAATAGGTACCGTAGCTTCCGTAGTTCCTATACTCACTGTGGCTGTGGGACGTGTCTCGAACGTCAAGCTCCATAGAAGTACAACAGTCCGAATTCTGTCGTCGTCGTCTTCGTCTTGGACGTTTTCCCTTGGTCGTCTTCTGGCTCACTCGTGCGGTGCTTCTTCATCCACGACTCCTTCGCTCCCTGTTTCCCACAAACGAAAGACCGTCTCGCCTGCACCAGTCTCCCTACCATTTACGGAAAAGAGCGCCGTTCTAGACACGATACAGACAGGTCTACCTCACAGTCAGTTCGTTCGTCCGAACGAATTGGTATCGGTGTCGGTATCCCTCGAAAGGTTTGGTTGCACCGAGACGTCCCCGACATTCCGACAACACTTCTTGTGGACTGCTCGCACCTGACTATCCAATCTTCTTCTTGTTGCTGTTGTTGTTGTTGTTGTTGCTATCATGCCTGCCAAACCCTTGGGTCGTCGTCGCGGCACCAAGCGCCGCGTTTCGGCGAACGAACCCTTTCGCAATCTCATGCTCATGCTGTTGGGTATTGCCGCGTGCTTGACGATTGGCATCATCCTCGCCGCGACCTTCTTCTTCAATGGTGATGCCGATACGGACACGTCGCTCCGGCACAAGGTACAGGCTCTACCTCATCTACTCCGGGGTCCCAACGCGGGAATTGCCGTCCCTTCGATCGAATCCCAACGTCGTGACGCCGGACACGACGACCACGGCGTCCTTCACGATACCGGGGCACACGGCGACAAGAGCGACGCGCTGCTACTCGCATTGGAACAAAAGAACCAACGTCACGACCCATTGACGAAAAACGCACCGCACCACGATCACCAACAACACTTGAAGAGTTACCCTTACGCGCTCGAACCCGTGGCGGAGGACTACGACATTGGTGAAGAATTTGTGGCCCGCGGAGGATCCCGATTTTTAGAATACGTTGACGGTACGCCGGGTCCGTACGAAATTACCGAAACACTGCGCCAACAATCGGACCAGGTTGCACGCTCCCGACGCTTCCACGTCCAAAAGGCCATGCGCTTTGTCTGGGGTAACTACGTCAAGTACGCCTTTGGCAAGGACGAACTCAAGCCACAATCGGCGTCGGGATCGGACCAATGGGGTGGCCAAGGTATCACCCTCGTCGATTCTCTGGATACCCTCTGGTTGATGAATCTCAAGGACGAATTCTGGCAGGCACGAGACTGGGTTCGGGATCATCTGGATCACAGCACGGTCGGATCCGTATCGGTCTTTGAAACCACCATTCGAGATTTGGGTGGACTCTTGGCTGCCTTTGATTGGAGCAAGGATCGTGTATTCTTGGACAAGGCAGTAGATCTCGGCGATCGACTCCTCCGGGCTTTTGACGGGGCAACCACTGGCATTCCCTGGGGAGAGGTCAACTTGGCCTCGGGCAATCGCAAGAACATTGGCTGGTCGGGTGACAACGCAATTGTGGCCGAATTCGGGACCGTACAGATTGAAAATCGCTACCTTTCCAAACTTACGGCCGACGACAAGTACGCCAAAAAGACGGAACGGGTGTACGAAATTCTCGACGAAATTTCGTATCCCGACGGGCTGTATCCGTATTACCTCCGCAACGATCCCCGCAACAAGGGAAAGTTTCTGCGGGATGGCGTCACGATTCGACCGGAATTTTCCAACGATAAACTAACTTTCGGTGCCATGGCGGATTCTCTGTACGAGTACTTTTTGAAAACATGGTTGCAAGGCGGCCGGACGGAACCTCTATACCGGGCAATGTATGACAAATCCATACAAGGCATGCACGATCAGTTGCTGCAAACCTCGACCCCGTCCAAACTCACGTACATTGCGGACAAGAATCGCAACAGCGGCACGATGGATCACAAGATGGATCACTTGGTATGTTTCATGGGTGGACTTCTCGCGCTCGGTGCCTACACCGACCCACTAGGATTGGACTCGACTCGTGCGCAGCGTGATCTCCAGACGGCCAAAGCCCTCACCTACACGTGCTACCAAATGTACGCCCGTATGAATACCGGTATTTCGGCCGAATACGTACAGTTCTACGCCGGCCGTGACTTCCAAATTGGTCGCGGGGCGCCGCATTATTTACTCCGGCCCGAAGCTGTCGAAAGCTTCTTTATACTGCATCAACTGACGGGCGATCCCGTTTATCGTGAGTGGGGCTGGGAGGTATTTCAGGCCATTGAAAAGTACTGTAAGACGCCGTACGGCTACGGGGCGTTGAATAACGTTGCGGATGTGAACGGCAAACCACGGGACAGTATGGAAAGCTTCTTCCTAGCGGAAACCCTAAAATACCTGTACTTGTTGCAGGACCCCGATACGGAGGTGGACGTTTTGCACAAACACGTTTTCAATACTGAAGCGCATCCTCTGCGTATATTCCCCGTGATCGATCAAGAATCGACTGAACAGTAACGAAGGAATGTGTAACCCACTGGAATGTAAGGTGGTCGGTGGTTTTGGCATCCACTCGTGCCTACCGACATCGGCAGATACCCTAGAATCGTTGCGAATACTCTTTTCAAGATTCCATAATTACGTAACAACTTAATCCATGTTCATACATTCCCTGCTTGTCTGACGCTGCTAGCTTGCCTAGCGATCTAGGATTGGACGGCCGCCGTCTTTTTGGGGATCGAACACGTTTGCGCACCATAAAATCCAGCGCAAAATTCGTGGCCATCACTTCGGGCTTCGTCAACATGTATAAGAGTGTATCGTGGCACTGTCGTGACTGATGCTACTGCTGCTAATGCTTTACCAAAACTGGTACCACGGCTTGGTGGCGGCAAAGGGCACGCCCAGGGACAATAGTTTAGCGAACGCCTTGCTAAAGTCGTTGAAGAAGCGATCCTCATCTTTGGCGTAGAGTTCCACCCACTTTTTGAATTCCGGGTCGGCGATCATGGCAATATCCGAGGGTAGCATCATGAGCTGACCGGAGGCATCCTCGTACTGATCCGGGCCCGTCCAGGGTTTGCCGTTGTGCGTAACCTTGGGCGACCAGCGTTCTTCCACCAAGAGTCGATAATATTCGTTGCTAAAGGTGTTTTCGGCGTTAGACCAGGGTCCCCAGTAGCCACTGCGATCCGTGTGGCAGCGCCCCATGGCGTGCGCACCCAAGAGAGCGACGATTTCTTGATCGTTAAAGCCCATGCGGTAGAAAATATCGCGCACGTGAGTAATGGTGGCGATGCGGGCTCCCTTGTCGGCGTCAGGGAGACGGCCGTCTGGCGGGGAGGCCTTGCCGTCCGATTCGTCCGTGCGGCCCGTGGCAAAGGGAATGATAGGGCCTCCGGCTTCTTCCACCGCGACGACACCAGCGTAGGTGTAGAGGTCGGCGTACGATAGACCGGGGAACTTGGCCTTGACGGGTTCCAGGGCGTCGCGGGCTACTTTGAGCCCGGCGTTGGCGCCCCATCCGGCTTCGGGGGTAAAACGCATACGCCCACCGTTCGAACCGCCCGAATTGTCGGCTTTACTGTAGGTACCCGAGGCATGCCAGGAGAGACGGATAAAAGTACCGTAGAGCGAGGTGCCGTCACCGCGCTTTTCCATATCCGACTCGATGACTTCGGTAATGGCTTCGCGGATCTTTTTCAAGTCCGCCGGTGCTTCCTTGGCCCAGACAGGCTCCGGAGAAGCCGTCCACAATAGCGTTCCGGCCGTCAAAGCGGCGGGTGCCACGAGGCGCTGTGGTTTAGCGAACCGGGAATTCAACAAAGAGAGGCAAACAAAGGCACAACCCGACCCAGAAAAACAAAAAAGCACAGAGTTCCAACGGGTGAGGCATCCATCGTGTGCTAAACAAACATTATATGAGGTGACGCGTCGGGGTACGCGGTACATCGTGCCGTCACTCTACAGTGTTTCGCTACAGTTGAGTGTTCGCTGGCTTCCCAAGTTCCCACAGATCGGATCGATTTCTCCTCTAGCGATGACCACTATTCTCAAACTCATAGCAAACCTCGCGTGGCTTTCCATTCGTGTACGTACCGTTGCGGTGAAACGAGCTGTATTCATCATTATGCCCGTGGTCTGTAAGGAAGCAGCGTGTGGTGAACGAAGGTGGTGGCTGTAGCTACTGTGGGTAATATCTTTTGACAGTGCCTGCCAGTGGTTTCACTCGGTCAATGAGAATACCCCTCCTCTATTAGAGAGATACCTACACTCCTTTTGCACAGCCAGTTTCCAACGAATCTTCCGCGGCACCGCCAGCGACTGGCCGAATCCGGAACGCAGTGTCACGACTGGCAGCACTGGACAAGATACCCGGACATTACTACGACAGAATTTCGATTTTCTACTCGCTCCCAATGTCCGACAACTTTCTCTTATTGTTAGTCGAAAATGGCCCACCGTAAAGTAGACCGAACTTAGACAATGGATTCCAAAAGAATCGCACGGGAAGACTTCGAGATGGGAAGGTTTGGAACAGAGTCTACGTCAGTAATTGCGCGACTGCGATTATCTGTGAGAAATGGGTCTAGAAAGATAAAAAAACATGATTTACTGTTGGACGTTTTACACTTGATCTCGTTTTCAAAGACGTAAGCTGGAATGATGGCTTGAATGAGTAGCCTTTAGTGTCTTTGTGAGGGTGTTTGTGATGCAAGTCGGTGATTGGCGTGACTGGGTCAGTGTGTATATATTTTGGTAAAGACAGGGGTCTCGGAAGTATCCGGAGCTCCAACGGCGTGGAATGAATGGGGGAAAGAACGATGCGACTGGAACCAATTTTTGTACGTGTGGTGCGTGTGTCTCTACAAGGGCAACCCAGCGAGGAACCAGCGTGCAATCTTAACCAGCAGCTACGTGGCCGTGGCGGGCAGCTTGCTCAAGGTCTGCTGGCAAAGCTTGGCCGTTCCCAAGAGAATCTGCTTTTGGCCCGACAACGCCTTGGTCCAAATGGTGCCCTTGGTCGTGAGTAATAGTCCGTTGGGAATCGCGACGAGATCATCCCCACTCGGCACCATCTTTCGCAGTTGCTTGATGCCGGTCAAACTGTACTTTTCCACCGCTTCGGCAGCTTTTCGGTAGAGCAGAGCCTTTTTCAAAAGATTGTCCGTACTCTGCATTTCGCAGAGGGCGTCGTCGCGTTCTTGTAGAAACTCGTCGGCCCGTTTTTCCGAGGCTTCCTTCCGGGCTTGCTGGGAGGCGTACCCTTCGTGCGTAAAGACTGGAAAGGTGAGATAGAGTCTCCCGGAAGGCATGGCGACTCCGTTCCGGGAGACGCCGCGATCGGGCACGTCGAGTCCACAAATGAGGGACCCCGCGGCGGATCCGTCCTTCCAGACGAGTTCCCAGGCCCCGTCCCGCATATCGACTTCCTGCCGACCCAGCATGTCGGTAAAGAATCCGCGCGCCTGAATGGACAAATCCCGAATGCCACTGGAGAGCGACGGGTGCGGTCCGTGGAATCCGGGCATGCGGATGCGGCGGGCCTGCACGAGAGAGTCACCGAGCTTGAGCCGGAGTCCTTGCAGAGACAGACGCGGGGTGGAGGAATCGCGTTGGGAGGAATCGCCGAAAAAGTCCAGAACGACGTCGAGAGACTTTTGCTGCTGAATGGACTTGGCCATATCGACTAGATTGGTAATGGGCTTGGGGAAGAGCAGAAAGGCATCGCTCAAGGTGACGAGACAACTCCACCAAAGCAAGACCGCAATAAAACGGATGTGGACACTCGACATGTTGCGACTACCAATAGAGGATTCTTCCGAAAAGGAACGTGTGTGTGTGTGTAAGTTTATATATTTGTTGTTGTTGTTGTTGTTGTGGTATTATGGGTGTGTCAAGGTCGTGCTCTGCTCGTTGTCCAGCAATGTGGGTGAGGGACAGCAGCTTTGACGACTTGACTGTGTGAGTGACAGCATCGACTCTCGGCCAAAAAGAATTCGCAGAACAAACATCACACCGTCCAAACCACTACCCAGCTTTGGCCGGGTGATGCCAATGGCACCGACGAGTTGACTGTGACGTTCTGCCATCCCCCCACTGTGTCGAAGAACCAATTCTGATTGGCTGGAATAGTACCTCGGATCATCTCAACCGTCGTAGTGACGTCATCCAGGAACACAAGTGTCAATGCTCCGATTAACACCTAATTTGTGGGTCGGAAGTCGTTCGAACGGAACGGAATCCGATCGAATATGTGGCTTCCCACGGCGCACGAACCGAAGTAGTTCAGGATGGGAATCCGCAGAAGGGTCGAGAAGGTGTCTTGTTCTTTCCGTTTCTACTACAAGTAGGAGAGACCTTGATACAGGCAAAGGTGTGTATGGATGAAGGAGTGGTGATGATGATTACGGCGGTGCCGATTGGCGTCATCGGAGAGCAACAAACCACTGCAAGGGGTGGGTTATCGGAATCTATCTCTTTCGGTTTGTCCCAAAGTCGCTATCGGATACCATCGAAGCAGCGAGCTCGGGAAAGGGGAATTCCGTTGGTGAAGACGTACTTCGGTCACCCAAGGAGGGTCGGTGCGTAGATACTCGCAACGGTCATGAGATCAACGCCGTCCAATTCGCTAGAGGTTTGCTGCACGGGTTCCCCACTAGGTCGAAAAGTCATCCGGAACGGATTCGTAGCCACAGTTTTTAGCTAAAGGTACGCCCGTAAATCACCATGGAGACGGCTCCTCCATTCAAACCAGTAGTCCCCTTTTGTCTGCATTACCAAGGTGAAACAACGAAAACGGCCCTTTGACGCACCCCGCAAGTAGTGGGCCCTAAAACGCCTTTTCTTAACCTCTTCGCACACGGCTTCCAACACTACCCTTCAACAACTCATTCTACTCCAGTACTGGCAGCGACTATTGACTCGAGCCAATCACTATCCGGACGATCTACGCGTTCCCCTTCTCATTACGTTGTACCACGTGCCATTGCTTTCATTTCCTTGCATTTCGTGTGCGCGCTTCATTCACCTTCACTCGTTGTTGAGGTTTTCTTACGCCACCACGCGGACGCCACGGCGACACCTTTCACTATTCATCATATCCAACGAGTTATTTATCGGAACGTCGATTCCGTCCAAATTTCCGCTGGCAGCGCCGCTTTCGACGCTGGCGGCACAATCGCCTAGGAGCAGGCTTTCCCAATTAGAACCTGCACTATCCGAACAAAGACGTCCAACATCTCGTGCCCATCGGGTCGGAAAGGAGGTGTCTCGTGGATTACCGTCGCATGACTACTCGCCTCCCACTTGACCGACCTGAACATGTCACTATCACCAGCAGGGCAAGTAAACCTCTCCTGTCATTGGCTCCGTGACAAAATGAGATCGGGAGAGGAAAATATATTGTATCGCGGCTCAGTCCTTCCGGAGGCCGCGAGCCTTTAGCTTTTGAACAACTCCCTAGAAACGGAGAGCACATCGGAAATATGCGTGTCTACGAATTCACTCTTTCGAGAGTCGTATGGCTGTTTGCTCCCCCTTCATGTGGCGTGTTCATATTGGTGCTCGACTAATCGCAGCGCTGCTTGGTACCTTGCGTATACTCCCCTTACACTGGTTGGGTAGCCGATTCGATCCCCTCCACAATCAAGCATTCCCTTTGATGATCGGTCTACGGGTCCCTGGGAATCGTTTTTGGTGTTAAAAGAAGCAGTCCCCGACAATGTAAGAATCCAGTCCGATTACACTACCACGACTCCGGAGGTATACGTGGAGGAGGGGTCATATAAGGATTGTTGCTTGTACAATTCTGAGAAAATCCGACTGCAATCAGGACGAATACTCGTTGCACACGCGCGGTTCATTGATATTTATGAAATGTCAGCTCCTCGAGAGTCGCCAACCTGCAACAAGGCGAGCTAAATCCCATAACGGCTTGCTGTTAGTACACTCATTTTGCAACGATATTGGGACGTAGCTCTAATTGCGATTGAGAACGATCTGACGTGCGCTTCAAAATGACAAAACGTTTTTGATGAACGGAAGACTGCCAACAGCCCGGTTGTTGTGAAACGTATGCCAATTCATTCGACCTGTGCCTATGAAGCCCCTCTTGTGTACTTAGATTTGCTCCCTACTATCTATCTAGAAAGCGCTTCGTCGGCCAGCCCGCCAGACAGCTTCTTACTAAAATGCAGCAATGTTACTAGTAGTCCAACGACTTTTTGAGGCGTATTCAGAAGGAACTAAGACGACCGATTCCACGGGACGAGTAACCTTGCATTTAACGTTTCTGTTCAAAGCACCATGTATCGTCATTAAATCCTTGGCGCGAGAGGATCCCAAGATGATTGAGGCAGCGGACCAAGAAGGATAACTTACTTCGACTGCGTGATTCAGGACTTTCGACAAGTGAGTGTTGACCTGGAGCGACTGACACCCTCTCTTTCATCAACAATGGAAAAATCACGGAGCCTAAAAGAAGTTCTTTATGATTGAAAATAATTTAGTACACAATAAGCTGTATCCGGCGGATCAAAGCCATTAAAGGCAGTGCACAAGCCCCCAACACTTTTGATATTAGGAAATACGAGCCAGTCGTCACGGTGAAGAAGCGGTAAGGGAATATCAGTACAAACTTTGTCAAGTCCATCACAAGTTGGCCCCCATACCGTCGACAACTGCACGGAAGTTTCTTCAGCAAAATCAGCCGCGCCACTAGTGTCATTTGAATTTACCGAAGGACGGGACGATATGAGCGGCAAAGGACAAAAGCTTCCTTCCTCCGCGCCTTGGTACAAGGATCCGTAGCATCCGTCGTCAATGTAATAGTGATTCCGAATCTCATTAGATTTGGTCTCGGTCTGCCGAAAGCCAATAATGCGCGTGCACAAGGATGCTGCAGGTGACACAAGCAAATGGGTCGCATCCACAGTCACTTTGTCCACATTGGGCATACTTTGCAGATACTGCCACAAAGACACTGTTTCTGCTGCAAAAGAGCCGTCTTCCAATGGGACACCTGTCAAGTCGACCCGTAGCTTTTCTGCCGTGACAGTCTCTTGGCTGGAAAGAAAGTCAAGCAACTCTTCTACAGCCAACTGCCGAATCCTTGAGTTCTCCTCTCCAGATGCAGCACTCAGATCAAAGCTAACACCGACCACCTGCGATTCTGTACTTCCTTCCGAAACAGCTTGCAGGGTATCCTCGGTCAGCTGCTTCCATTCGGCCAGATTCTGGGGCAATCGTATCATGTATTGCAATACCGGCAAATCTATGACAGACTTTCGTGCCACGAAATTATTGATCAAAGTAGCAAAACGTCGCACATCGTCCGGACCGTCCACTGCCAACACTCTCGAGTGCGCATCGCATACTAGTTTACGAATATATCCGTTAGGCTTGCATGTCACACCACAATTATCCCAGCAAGGCATCCTACTGCATCGCGGGTCGAGAAAACGTTCGGCAGCCAAGCAGGCTTGGATGTCCGCTTTGGTAGTAGTCACAAGGCCCACTGCCCCGCTACGGTGCAGAATTTGCAGAAGCTTGGCATTCGCGTTGTGGCGTACTTGATACAGGAATACCACGTCACGGAATGTGCGTTTCCAGGAAGCCAGGCGGTGTACGAGCGAGGACAAGTCCACCAGCCAAAAGCATCGCGAACGCTGCTGTGCCATCTGCATGACGGCCTGATTCCAATCATAGCCTGTAGGTAGTACCTTCAAAACCTCTGTTTCCATTGATTGACTATCTGTATTGTTTTGAAGATGCTCAACTTGCTTGACTAAGGCGTTGGCTTGCAGAATGGAAATCACCGATGGAAATATGGAATTGTTCCGATGGAGGCGTTTTTTCTTTTTTGGCTTGACAAAGTCCGCAAACGCTTGATCCCATGCTTTGCACAAAACTTGGCAAACAGAGGGATTTTGGACTTCCGGGGGTTTGTGACTTTCCGATTGCGTGGAATAAGAGAAGGATGCGGCAGTAGTTAAACGTGGACCTGCAGCGCCCGTATTTCCCAAAACACCCTTACATTCCAATCTACGACTGTGCCAAGATTCTGCAACTTTCTGCTTAGCCTGTGCACGATTGCGCTCCCTGGCTGGTAGGGAGGGATTGGAGCCATTTTGAATGGTGTCAATAAAGGTGGATCCGTCGCTCGAAGTCCACAATTCACTCATGTTTAGAAACGCAAGTCTTCCTTACGCTCGATGCTCGTCCCCTTTTCTATGTTGGTCCGCAAGTATGGCATATAGACTGGTACAGCAGCATGCATCATAAAGGTGGAAAGAGAAGATTATCTTGACAGAATAAAATTGATGGTGCTTTACATTACATTCATTTCAATAGTGAATATCTCTATCTCTAATGAGCCGATAGTTGGCATTTTCGTGTCTGTATGTTTTACTGCTAGCCATCGTACGGGTTGTGTTCACTATATTTTTGTATGTTATGACGCTGCTGTCTTGTTAACTACTAGAAACTTCTCAAGTCTTTTTCTTCTTAGAAGTGGTATCGAATGGGAGTCGCTTTCATGTCAGAAGAAGTTTACTACAAACAGGTACAGGATAAGTTGAATAGTTGTCAGTTAGTCTCCTTCACCAAAGGGTCCAACTTTACTTCGAATTTTCTTCAGTGCTCATTGCAGACCAGGCTTGCGATCTCTTTCTGCGATAGTTTTGGACGCGCGCGGGTATTTGGAGAAGCGCCTTGAGGGGCTGTTTGACGACGGACGTGGCCTCCCATGTCGACCACCAGGGACCTCCGCCGATTTCGGCTCCACCCTGGCTACTTGTGGCCCTGTCGATGAGCGGTGGCCCCGGTTTACGAAAATAGCTTTTAGTTGTCACATTCCAATCCAGTTCCCAAAGTGTCAGGGTCGTATTGGCCACAAAGGTGTCTCGACAAAAAAAGACCATGCCTTCGTCTGGAGTCGGTGCCCGGAAATCTAGACCAGGAATTTTCTCGGCATCGCATTCATACGTCACTTCTATCGCAAAGGGCCTGGATCCGAAGGTTGAGTTTCCGGATAATTTCCAAATGCCCCAAGTAGAAACTTGCCATTCCATGTGGCCAGACCATGGAACTGCCTCAAAAAACATGCCATCAAAATGCACGCAAATCATTCCTAAAGCTTCTTTGCGTCCCCATGGAATGCTCCGAATCCCCCCTCCTGCTGTGACCGACAATTGGTTGTAGCCATCGAAAGAATTGCACTGCGTCCAAAACCATTTCGGTGGCAAGGCGGCTCCCCAGTTCTTTTCTGCATAGAATGGAGCCTGTGCAAAGTGGTACACTTTACCGTTCCACATAATCTGACCAGAAGCACGGGCATCCGCTAACGTGACTTGCCAGTGTGGATCAAAAACTCGATAAGAAGACAACCACCCACCGGTACTCTTTTGAATACCATCTGCGTCGCCCCATCCGCAAAGGGGCACAACCGTGAAATTAAAATCGCACATCATATTTGGATCCGTATCCGCGAAGGATTCACCCAAAGTCAGATTTTGGATTGACCCATTATATCCCCGGAGACGCCCCACGAATTCTGTTGGTGAGATTTGAAAGCCGGACTCAACAGCGTTGTACCATTCATCCTGCGTAAGTTCCGTCCGGACACGGATGCCATTGTCTTCGGTGTATTGCCTTTGGTAGTCAAAGACGTTGCCGAGTCCTTGTCGGGATTTGTGCGCCCAGAATTTAGAGTCGTCCTTATCGGCCTGGATCAAATAGCCGCCATCGGGTCCCAGAATTTGAACGCACACCAACCCTAGACCTGACTTCGGGTTGCTGACGTCTTCGATTGAAACGATGATGGAAAAACTCACGCCTTCCGACAAAGTCAATCGGTAAAACCAGCCTTCCATGAAGCGTCTTCGACGAGCTCGTATTCTTGCCAACCATCTTCGTCGATAAGCAGGATGATTAGGCTCAAAGTGGCGACCCGAATGCGGTGTTTGTTGAGGAAACGCCTTGTTGCGGGATTCTGAGAGCAAAACTATCCGATCACCCCGAAGTGTAACGGACTGAAGTCGAGGACAAATTTTCGAACAAATTGGAAGACGGAGCGAAGTTTTGACACCGTACGGGGTGACCCATGGAAACGAGGGGAGGAACGAAAGAAAGAGCCCAAGGCATCTTAGGCGCAGCGGTAATTTCATGACGAATAGATTGCCAATTCCTTTCGTTTTACACGAGCCGCATGACGCTGGAGAGTACTTCGAAAAAGTGAACGAACGTCTTTCGCCGAGATTCTGTCCGTCTGTCATCTTGCGATATTTATTTGCCCAACCTGGATGTCGATCGACATCTCGCATAGGCTGTGTTGCATCTTGGAGTTAACTGCAAGGCCGGTCATTCTACAAATCAAAACACATCTCTCCACAATTCTACCTCGATACGATGCAACTGAAATGTAACAAATACTTTTAGAATATAACAGCACCAATAAAATGGAGGAGGAATTGCCTCGCTCCATTCAGAAATCGGAAACATCCGAACTCGCAAGTCCGGGGCTCCCGTCTCCCGCACGATGTGATGCAATGACCTCGCACTGATGGTGCGCAGCATTCACGTCCTCGATCAGTTTCGTATCATTGCATCGCTCTTCTAGAATTTCGACAATTTTTTCCATTGTTGTCTCATATTCGGAGCGAATCTTGGTTTCGGCTTTGTAGTACGCGTTTCGGTTTGCTAAGTCGGACTTTAGCTGAGCGTTCTGAGCCTTGTACTTTTTCAGATTCTCTTCCAACTTTTCGTTGTGGGTAGAAAGATTCTTCTTTTGCTTCTCGAGCGAATCGAGAGAAGCACCGGCCGACGCGTTGGCTTCAATCAGACGGTTATTCTGTTCCTTGAGCTCTTGTAGATCATCTTTCATTTTCTCTGTTTGATCGCGAACCTTCTTGTTCTCCTTGCGTAAATAGTTGACGATCTTATCGGATTCTTCAATTTTTTTCTTATTGGCGGCAATATCCTTCTTAGGAATCTTCGCTGCTTCCTCCATCATCTTTTTGTGTTTGGCGTCGAGTTCGTTTTTCTCTGCTTCAATCTCGTCGACTTCTTTTTCAGCCTTGCTGATTTTTTTGTCGTTGTCCTTCCGCTTGGCCTCGAGACTAGATTCCATACCCCGGATCTTGCTTTTGAGCTTGTCCAGTTGCTCTTGGAAATCAGCTTCTTCGCGTTCGCGAGCTTCATTCTCAGCCCTTTCACGTCGCTTGCGTTCGGCGGCAGCCTTCTTTTCACGCACTTCCCGGTCGGCCCGTTCCTTGGCCTCCTTTTCTTCGCGCATACGACGAGCTTCCTCGGCCTGCTTTTTACGTTTGGCTGCTTCCTTACGTTCCTTCTTCTCACGAGAGACACGATCCGCTTCTTCCTTGCGTTTGCGTTCCTCTTCACGGGCGGCTTCAATGTTCTTCATCCAGTTTTTACGGACCAAAAAGCCCCGAGCGTATTTCTGAAGAGTCATGGCTGGAGCATCTAGTCCATTCTCCAAACGGTTTGATTCGAGGAATTCGAGAGCACCAGCTCGGAAGTATGTGCGAGTCTTTCCCACTACAAACGCTTTCTTGACGCGTCCTTTTTCGTCGACTTCTTCCTTGGATTTGAGAGCGCAACTCATAATGGCCTCAATGTCGGCTCGAAGAGACTCGTCAGGAGTCATGCTGCTGTTGCGCTTGGATGGGAATACCTTGGAATCCCACATGTTGGAGAATCGGTAGCGAACAACCGAGTTGTCCAAGCGGTTAGGGAAGGCGGAACGGGAGAGCGTGACAGCAGCGACAACACCTGCGCATCGGAGCTGCTCGACAGTCGGTATATGCTCCATGAGAACCGGAACCTTTTTCATGTTGGGCTTGATGCACCGAATGTATCGAGATTCGGTCTTGCGCAAATTTGTCATGAGCGATAGGAGTTGGGTCTTGTACTTGCCCCATGCCGTAGGAGCGACCAGATTGCTCTTTTGACGGCGTGGCGTTCCACGAGTCATGTTGGCAGCTTCCACCTTGGCCATTTCGTTAGCGATGACGAAGTTGGTTGACATGCTGCATAGGTCACTGAGATCGGTAGGAAGTGTATCTTGGTTGCTACTGACAAACTGGTCAGCATCATACATAACCTTTCCAGCGTAGTGGTGGATTCCGAAGGACATGCGGTCCATTTTGTTCACAATCAAACATTGAGAAGCATTGTTAACCTGGAGCGCCTTCTGGACAAACGCCTGGTCACTGCCCTGGGGGCGGACGCATTCTTCGTTCAAGAGAGCGAGGAGTCCTGTTCGGCCCTCGATAAGGTCAAGAACATCAGTGTTGTCGTCGTACCAAATCTCAGCCAACTCAATACCTTCGGCTTCGTATTCTGTCTGGACGGAGCGAAAGATATCTTCTGTGAACTTTTGCTGGAGTTTTTCGTTGGCGTAGTTGATGCACAATTGCTCAAACCGGTTCACAACGAAGGATTCAAAACCAAAAATATCGAGGAGGCCGATAATACCAAAATTGCTCATACTCCCATTCTTGTAGTTGTCCTCGGCACAGGTCGCGGTGTTTATTTCGCTGACAAGCCACAAGAAGAGTTTTCCATATATTTCTTTCGCAAGGGCATCGCAGGCATCTTTGGCTGCTACAGCATTTAGCGGCACCTTATACTCCTCTGTTTTAGTCTTCATGGTGCGCTCAGTGAAGGCCAATGTGAGGTCCTTCTCTTCAACACCCATCAATTCAGCAAGGTCGCGAAGCTCCTCAATAGTAGCAACTGCGGACTTGTCGGCATCTCCGTTCTTCGCATTGAACCCCAAGTTACCCAATTGCAACACGGCGCAGATTGCACGCATCATTGCGACAAGTTTGTCTCCACGAATATTGATCAAGTCCAGAGTTTTCACCGTGTTGGCAAAGTGCTCACCGTCTGACTGGCCCTCGATTTTTGTCGTGTCGGTATGGCCAACATACTTGAAGGATTTGTTATTACAACCTTTCAGCTTTGTCCAAAAACGAGCTTTTTCGCTATCTGGGGCGGCCAATAGCTGGTAAAAGACGTGGTATGTACGTTCTTCGGGGTCGTGCGCAACGATACGGCTCTTTTCCAACAAGTAGACTTCACAAGTGCTTCCAGCGAGCTTGCATTTCGACTCAGTCTTGTTTCCAAAGTTCATTAGGCCTGCTTCGCTATTATCAAATTGAAGCTGGAGGTATTTTCCAAAGCGAGATGAGTTGTCGTTACGACGGGTCTTGGCGTTTCCAAAGGCTTCAAGCAGAGGGTTCGAGTCAACAACGCGCTGAACGACGGGGTCAAGACCAGAATCTCCGGCCTTGCCGGGACCCTTTTGCACACTAGCCATGTGATTCATGCAAATTTTCACTGTTTCCGTCTTTCCTGCTCCTGATTCTCCGGAGACGAGAATGGACTGGTCATTTCCTCCGAATGCCAAGCCCTTGTACGAAAGAGACGACACTTCATACACATGCGGATCCATCCCTTCACGAGCATCCTTGTCGGTATCGTTCCACACCAAACGATTGGAGTAAAATACCCGTTTCTGCTCCGTGTATAGATCGTTGAACCACTTGAATGGATTGACGGCGATCACGATGTCTCCTGTTCGGGTGTACGGATTTCCGTTCATGTGACGATTTTTAAGATTGTAAAGAATACCTGCCTAAAAGAAAAAGCAGACAATGTTAGAAATGGGATTCACACAGAAGATACTCACTATATAGATAGCTCAAAAAGTCTGTGGTTTCTGTCCACAAGCTTGGCTGCAATGACTTACTTCATGGAGGTATGGGAGGTGAACCATGTCGGCATATTGGTGCAGATTTCCTTTGCCGTCGACATTCTGGAGAGGGAGAACCTTGTGCGGGTAATCCTTTAGGTTAACTGTCCTCTCTTCGACACCCTTCCCAGATCGACCACCATCCGAGACGATCGCTTGTTCGTTCGCGTATTTAGGAATGGAAACGACGGCTTTGTCTCCTTTCGTTTCAATGAGTGTTGCTGGAACCCAGGCAAATTCTTTGTCATGAACATAGACGAAAGTATCCTTCTTTTCTCCTTTATCCTTGCCCATGTTCGTTCTGTTTTTTCGATAGAGTTGCAATTTGGCAGAAGCGCTGTTGACCTCTGAATATAATTTGATATTTTGACGACTGATGCTGAAACTCTTCACAAATCCGAGAAAAGTGGCCCAACGAACAAGAGCGAATGGCTCGTGACCGTGCTGAACAGGCATTTGCCGTAGCGATGCCTACAAACGCTACCAGAGGGCCTTTTTGCTCAATGACCAAATGACCGATAAAAATGAAACCAAGAGAGCAAGTGTTTGAAAGACGCTACGACCGAGTGTGACTCCGCTCATCCTTTGTAGAGATATATCGGACATGTCCTTCCGAATATATACTTGGGCCTAGGTCTTGACGGGCTTTTCCACTATTGAAATACATATGGGTTGGCAATCTAGTGGCCATATTTAGCGTTCCGTCAGGAAGATCGTCGCGCCAGGTGAAACATCTATGATTTGTGTCAGACGCAAGGGAACGCTCGTCTTTTCAAACCTCATGTGAACCCGTAAATGCTCTGCGTCCAATCCTACTGCTTTCAACGAAACACTTTGAAAAAAATTAGTTCACCGAAAAATCGCTATTTATGTCTACTGACAGTAAATAAAAACATGAATTAATGTAAGCCAAGCAACGTAATCACCCTTCAGAATCCAAACAGTCAGACATCGTCATGTTAGGTTTGCTTGTTTCTCTGTCCAGTCCTGACATGACTCCTTTCGACAAGCTTTCACATCCTAGTGTGCACAACAATGACGGAGTACAGGTGTAGGACGATCCCGCCCCTTCAAAACGAGACTTCATGCTTTTTGCGGCGAAATACAGCCTGTGTCTCAATGCCACGCCGCCTACAAGTTTTAATGATACAGATCAAGTCAATCTTTAGTCCAAAAACAAATATGTCATTCATATACGTGCATTATCATTAGTGTTGACTGGTAGATAGAAGAGCGCTTGGTGGTAATCACATGTCGACCTCGGCTTCGAGGGCTGCCATTATAGATTTCGATTCAGCTTCACATTCGAGCGCAATTACGCAAGTATCTTCAACAATCTGAGGCTCTTTGCTTGTTTCCTGGATCATATTCAGAATCCGCGCCATCGTTTTTTGGTATTCAAGGCGAGTCTCGGCTTGAGTCATGTAGTCATCTTGTCGCTTCATGCAATCTTCTTTCAGAGTTTTGTTCTGCTTCTTGGCCTTTTCAAGTGTGGTAAGGAGGTCCTCGTTCTTGTTGTTAACCTTGCCTGTATCGTCATTGAGCTCCTCGAAATTTTCCCCAGTGTTTTCATTGGCTGCGATGAGCTTGTCGTTGTTTGACTTCACCACATCAAACTTGTCCTTGATTTTGTCATGATCTTTGCGAATTTTCTTGTTCTCTTTCTTCAAGAATTCGATCAATTTCGTCTGCTCCTCGAGTTTTTTCTTTTGTTGGGCAGCAAGCTTCTTGGGTTCCATCATAGCCTTACGAGCAGACTCACTCGTATCCTCCCGGAGCTGCTCCAATTCACGCTGAGCTTGCTCTTTGCGCTCTTCCGCTTCTAGAAGCTTTTTCTCTCTGTGCTCATCAGCATCGTCCAATTGCTTTTTCAGGCTTTTAATTTGATCTTCATACTTTTGCTTATCGTTCTGTCGTTTCATCATGCGCTCTTCCTTTGCACTTTCTGCCAATTCTCGCGCCGCCCGTGCTTCCCGTTCTGCAGCTTCACGCGCCTCGCGTTCAGCTTCAGCCCTTCCTTTAACCAGATCGGAAAACTGCTTACGGACCAGGAACCCTCGAGCATATTTTTGAATAGTCGCAGCCTGCGTGTCGAAGCCTGTTTGACGGTTGGACTCGAGGTATTCCAAGGCACCCGCACGAAAGTAAGTTTTGGTACGTCCAACGACGAATGCTTTTTTCACCAGTCCCTTGTCATCAATCTCCTGTTTGCATTTCAAGGCTTCGGTCATCATAGCATCGCAATCACATCGGAGCGCCTCATCATGAGCCATTCCATTGTTCTTGATAGAGGGATAGGCATTCTTATCCCACGTCGAGCTGTACCGAAAACGGACTGCACTGTTGTCCAGTCGATTGGGAAAAGCAGAACGGGCCAACGTGACGGCAGCAACTACACCCGCACATCGTAGCTGCTCGACAGTCGGGACGTGCTCCATGACATTTGGTACTTTCTTCATGTTAGGCTTGATACAACGAATGTAGCGAGAATTTGTTTTGCGCAAGTTACCCATGAGCGAGGCAAGCTGAGTCTTGTACTTGCCCCAAACTGTAGGAGCAACAATGTTGCTGCGTTGGCGCTTAGGCGGGCCTCTCTTTGCCCGAGCAACAGCTTCGTCGTCGTGCTTCTTGTTGATTATGTCGTTGTCGGACATCAGCCCAATATCTTCAAGATCTGTCGGCAGAGTATCCTGGTTACTGGTGACGAATTTATCGGCGTCGTACATGACCTTACCAGCATAGTGATGGACACCAAACGACATACGATCCATCATGTTCACAATGAGACAAGGGGAGCTTTTGTTGGATACAAGCGCTTTCTGAACAAAGTCCTGATCATTTCCTTTAGGACGCACGCATTCCTCATTCAACATTGCGAGAAGACCGGAACGACCCTCAATCAAATCGAGGACATCCGTATTGTCATCGTACTGAATTTCGGCAAGCGCGATGCCTTCAGCTTCGTACTCGGCTTGAACGGCGCGGAAAACGTCTTCGGTGAACTTTTGCTGTAGCTTTTCGTTGGCATAGTTGATGCAAAGCTGCTCAAAACGGTTGACAATGAAAGACTCAAAGCCAAAAATATCCAAAAGACCAATTATACCGTATTCAAAGGTTGCCATGGAACCTTTCTTGTAGTTGTCTTCAGCACACGTAGCGGCGTTGATTTCCTTGACAACCCAAAGAAATACCTTGCCGTAGACCTCCTTCGCAAAGGCATCGGCTGCATCTTTGGCAGCTTCCGTGTTGAGGGGAACCTTGTAGGTGTCGGTACGTGTTTTCATTGTCCGCTCAGTAAAAGCCAAGTTGAGATCGTTGACACCAACCCCCATCAGCTCGGCGAGGTCGGAACATTCGGTTTTGGAAGTAATCTCAGACTTGTCGCGGTCGCCGCCTTTGGCACCAAACGTCAAGTTACCACACTGCATGGTGATGCACAGAGCGCGAACCAGAGTCTTTAATTTATCACCAGAAATTCCGATGAGTTCCAAAGTGTTGATTGTGTGCTGAAAGTGCTCGGCATCCGTTTGTCCCTCGATCTTCTTCGTGTCGGTTTCGCCAACATACTTAAAGGATTTGTTCGAGGTTCCCTTCAACTTGCTCCAAAACTTGCCCTTCACGTCATCAGGGGCAGCCAAAAGCTGATAAAAGATATGATACGTACGTTCCCAGTCGTCGTGAACGCAGACGCGATTTTTCTCGAGGAGATACACATCGCATTTGCTCCCAGCAAGCAAGCAGTTCGAAACGCTTCTGCTGGTGAGGCTGCTTTCTTTCATCTTGCTGTTGTCGAATTGAAGCTGAAGATACTTTCCGAATCGTGACGAGTTATCGTTGCGACGGGTTTTGGCGTTACCGAAGGCTTCCAGGAGAGGATTGGACTCAACCACACGTTGTACGACAGGATCAAGAGATTCCTCCATACCAGGTCGAATTGGACCCTTCTGAACACTCGCCATATGATTCATACAAATTTTGACCGTCTCGGTTTTCCCCGCACCAGACTCTCCGGAAACCAAAATCGATTGATTCATCATTTCGAAAGCCAACCCTTTGTACGAAAGGGACGACACTTCGTACACGTGAGGTTCCATGCTGTCGCGAGGGTCCTGGTCGGCAGCCTCCCATACCAAACGGTTTGAGTAGTAGACACGCTTCTTTTCGGTGTAAAGATCGTGAAACCACTGGAAGGGGTTGACGGCGATCACGATGTCTCCTGTTCGGGTGTATGGCTTACCGCTCAAGTGACGCTCTTTTAAGTTGTATAAAATACCGGCCTTTGGAATGGAGAACATGAATTTCATTAGAAAACCATTCATTTGCGTACGAAGCGTCGCACATCAGCAAACAGTTCTCCACATCGTACCTCGTGCAAATAGGGAAGGCGAACCATATCAGGGTACGCGGTCAGGTTTCCGTTATGGTCGACGTTCTGTAGTGGAAGAACTTTGCTTGGGTACTCCTTGAGGTCGATCGTTTGCTGCTGTCCTTTTTTCGCGTTGCGGCCGCCATCACTCCTCATTTGTTCTTCATTCTAAAAGACGAGATAGGAAGAGCGTCAGAGACGGGCACTAGAAGGGCTTTCAAAAACCTTCAAACGTCTGAATGCGTGGGAGATACCTACCTTATACTCTGGCACGGACACAATAGCCTTGTCTCCTTTGGTGTCCTCTAGAATCGCCGGTCGCCAGGCATGATTCTTGTCCATGATGTAGACGTAAGTCGTCTGCTTCTCATCCTTGGCTACCTTCTTCACCATGATTGCTGGTCTCTGTTGAGTCGGTTTTTTGCTGCGGACAGTTTGATTCCAGACATGCGGTGACCGAGACTATGATGAAAAGGAAATTGGTCCAACGAGAAAGTGAGGGCTCGAAAAGATCTCTGTCCGCGTTTATAACTGGCATTTTGCCTTGCATGCAGTACAAATCCTACCAGGTAGAAATCTTATAATGACCTTTGTACGTATCTGGCTTGGCCCGATTTCGCTATGACTTTCACGCCGCCGTTCTAGTTAGTGTATTCCATGTCTTCATGGACTACGCCAAGAACAGAAACGGAAACGCCGTCGATCGTCGTGAATTGAGTAGCGCGCTTTTTTGCGCTTTCATTAATCGTGCCCAAAGGATTTGTGAGCGCTTTTCTACACCAAGACTGACACTTTCATTCATGACCGTTTGGGAAAGCGGTATTAGAGATCGGGGACAGACCGAATTCGTGAGAGGGGGAGGCCAACCCGAGACGATCTGCACCCCGAGGACCACGATTGCCGCCAACTCGCGATGCTTTTAACAAAACGACGCGATTGTGTGCCTGGTGATCTCGTGCATGCGAAAAAACGGTTTCCTCGTGAACTCACCGAATCCAACACATCCGCAGACAATGCATTCTGTAATGTTTTGCTTTTATTCGAGCCTCAAACAATTGGAAGTAGGTATTGATTCACCTCACTTCGACCCTTAAAAGTCAGTACTGTCAACGATCAAACTTTCCACGTCGCTTTTGTACGTCGACTGGCGGCTTAGGAAGTACCCATATCGTTGTTTGCCAAACTGTTTCCGTATGATATTGATGGCAGTGGTGGAAAGCAGCGCGATCACCTACCATACGTCGATCGCCGGCATCGCCTCCCATAATTTCTATCCCCTAACCCCTGACCCTATAGTCAACGTTGGTACCTCTACTAGAATAATGACGACATACTGTTCGGCGCCTGTTGGTATGTTATACCGAAACGTTTGCGGACTTAACTTTTTTGGGCCTTGACCAGCTTTCGCCGCTCCAGGCGTTGAAAAGTCGAAAAGATCAAAAGCTAAGGAACTCCGCTAGAAGTTCTGATACAATGAGGCGTGACCCCTTCATCGAGCCCAACTTCCACACAATAAAATACTGTTGGATATTGAGAAGACACTGCCCGAATCAATGCACTACAAACACTCATACGAAGTCGACTTCTTGTACGACTACGAATCCATCAAGTGCCCTGCGTTAGTTTTAAGCTAAACGTTAAAAGGCACCGCCGTCGCTATTGCCACTACTACTCCTCCCGGCTCCCGCCTTGTCCTCGTTGCTGGCATCCTTGGCCTGCCATCCTCGTTGTCCTCCTTCACAAAAGGGTACAACGCGGCACACGATATCGCGCATTTGTAGCTGCCGTCCCAGATTCAGGCATTTTTCGCGTGGCCATGTTCCCAGACACGCCATGCCTTCCTCCCGAGCAAAGCTGGACAATTCCGTCGCCTCCTCCGATGGCATCTGCAAAACGTATTCTAGGCTTCCGGACACGTAGGTGACCGTGATTTTGGGCTTGTCAAAGGTCGATCCCATGAGCAGAATGTGAAAAGGATCGTTGATTTCCCGCGATTCTGCGGAATCCTGGAGATATTCCAAATCGGGATATTCCGTATTGTCCTCGTCGTCGTTCGTACGATCGTTGTCACTGCCGCGTCGTCGCCGGTTCGTTTCACTTTGGGTTCGTTCCTTCGTGGGTGGATCCATGGTCGTGGCCCCGCCGAGCGGACTCATCGCGAATCGTGTCCGTTGAGGCCCCGCCGCCGTAAACGCCATTGTCCCGTACGCCGTCGATCCCAGTAGCGTCAGGAGTGCTAGCCAAACCGCCGAAAGAATCATACCAACACTGCGCCGAGTCATGATCGTGCCGTATCCTTGGAATACAGAAAATTAGGAGGAATAGAACGAGCGTTGACACCTGCACAAGGTAGGCGGCAGCTCCGTCTCGAATGCTTGTAGATCGTAGATTGTGGCACACCTCGACATCTGACTCGTCGGAAAAATGGGATTCCTCTGGTTTCCGACTGGTTCGAGCTTTCACTCCGGGACTGATACGAACCGCTAAAATGCGTATAGAAGCGAGCGTCCCTCGGGACTTGATTGTGTGACGTGGCCGGCTAGTGTCCAGCTGCCTTGATTGACAGTGACAAGGATTGAACGTGATGAGGATTCGTTCCGAGCTGTATTTCTTCTGTTCGCTTGTCTGTGTAAGCTGTTATCTATTTTCGGTCAGCCGTTTACTTTACATTAGTGAGCGACTGTACTTCAGAAGACGGGTTCTGCCCAAACATTCGTTTTCTCACGTGGCCTCGACAAGCATTCGAAAATCGGATTCACAGTCATGTAGGTAAGTCTTCCCATCTTCCAGCTCAATACATTGATCTAGGACGCCGATCCCGAGGGCCTTTTTGGAACTTTTTAAAACCTGCCACAGGGACAAAGACGTCTTTCTTGGATTTCGATGACGCGCTTGACGGTATCGCAATCGCGTCCTGGGTGAAGCACATTGACTCTCAAGGCGAACGGGGCAGAACGGGAATTGGCCTGGACACTCGGACCCTTCGATTTCCTGCTCTTTACTTCTTTTCTCTTTTGGCTCTCCGATTAGCTATTCTTTTACACCGTGCGAGTGAATGAATGATTGAATGAATGAAAAAGTGGCGAGGATTATTAAAGGGACCGTCCTTCCGGTGCCGAGCGAGCCCAGCAGGGAGGAGACTGTTGGAATTCCAAGGAAAGCCAAGCGAGAAACATGCAAGCCAATGATTGCGAAGCAAAAAACCCAGCAGCGTCGATGAAAAAGTCGCGTAGAGGTGTAACTGAAATTTATTCCATGCAAGTCAAACACGAGGATAGTAGTCTGCCGGGAATTTCTTGGACTTTGTATGCGGTTTAGATGATGTTTTGATCAGTCCTCGTGTGGCTACTCTCTTGCAACAAAAAAGGGTCGGGCCCATCGTGGACGATTCATAGGCGCACAATTAACATCAAAGCATTCGCTACTATTGTCGTGTGATAGCTAGAAACAACGTGCATAGCTATACTCAGTACCGCCGATCCTGCTTCTCCTCAGGGAATAGAGGCAAGGTTGTCTCCGATTCAGATACATGTACCATTGCCACTATCGAGAAGACTCAGCAGAAGACCGGGATGGTAAGGATTGGCAGTAGTAAGTTAGCGCTAAAAGAAGAATCTAAGGGAATATGCCAAGCCGCCAAATTTCAGGATCGTCACGCCATCAAATCTGCGGCGCCGGAGCGACGTGGACAGTGATATCGGGAATTCGCTTTCGGCGACGGGAGCCGCTGTCATAATGGTCGGCATACCGCTGGGAACACTGCTAGGAACGTCACTAGGAACACTGCTAGGAACGTCGCTAGGAACATCGCTGGGAACGTCACTAGGAACATCGCTAGGAACGTCGCTGGGGATATCACTGGGCGTGGTGCTAGGAAAAAAGCTGGGGAGGTCACTCGGGATGTCACTTGGAACATCGCTGCGAGAGAATTGGGGAACATCAAATATAGGCACGGCAACAGTTGGAGCACCAATTGGTACACTACTCATCAGGCCGTTTGACGAGTCTCCCGGGGGACTTAATTGAGGGCTAGCAGACGGACTTTCGTTGGGAAGTGTGGAAGCCGGAACTTGACTTTCTACAGTTCGCGTAGGGGTTGACGATGGAGAATTTGCTTCTCCGCCCGAATTGGTGGGCGGCGCTACATTGTCTCCATTGCTGGGTGCCGTGTTCATGTTCTTTGTCCTGGACCTATTTGGTGCCCTGTTCATGATTCTGTTGGGTGTCGTTATCGTAACCCCGTTTCTCTTCCCTCGGTTTCTCGGTGATTTACTTGGGGGGTCACTGGTTTCCTGACCAATTGCAGATGATTGGGTTTCAGGAACCAAATGGACCTTTTGTTGGGGAGAGCTTGGAGCCGCCGTTGCAGCTAGAATCTGTGTTATAGACCCGATGGTGTCAAAATTCCAACGGGGACCAATCTGACCACATCCTTCCGGTCCAATCTACGTTGACGGAGAGGGCAATCCAAGTATGAGACATGCAACTAGTGGAATCACATAGAATCACAAGACCTATCCATATCCATGAGTGTAGGATAGCTCCTCTATTCTTCATTTTCAACTTACATCCGTTCTTCCTGGGCACGCATGCTCATGTTGAACGGCTTTCGGCGGTCCATTTCCGCACTGTACGTCATTGTAAACAGGATTTCCAGCAATTCTAGGGCCCGGTCCTATTAACTCGCAAATCCGACGGATTGGTAGCCATCCTAGCGGTGTTTCTAAGATGTGATTCGCGAATTTGTGATCGAAGGACGAAGCACAATAGCACCGGCCATTGGCAGAATAGCTGTCAGCCCAGGATTTTCCCCCCGGGATTACGCCACCCACAACGTTGACAATGGTTACAATATCGGGATGCGTATCTCTAGACCGCGGTAGAGTCATTGGTGGAGAAGCGTTGGCACCTTCGGCAGCTTCAAGGTTCCATTTTGGTCCAGTGTGCCCACAGCCGCTTTCTCCGATCTGTAGAAACAAAAGCAGAAAGAAGCATAAGCCCAGCCATATTTTACGAGTTTCTGTCCTGCATGTGCAGAGTCCAAATCTTTCATAGTTTCTTACATCAATTCGTCCAGGACAAAGCAATTCGTTTTTCTCCGTACTGGCAGGACCGTTGCCGCATTGAATATCATTATATACGGGTCGTCCGCGTCTTCCAGGTCCGGGTCCAACCAGGTCACAAACCTCCGTTGTTGTCATCCATCCCCTTGTCGTTTCGACAACAAAGTTGTCCATGTTGCTATCCGAAGGTAGACAGTAGCAGCTATCACCCTCCGAATAGCTGCTGGCCCACCGTGGTCGTGGGCTTACACCTACTTTAACTTCAACGACGGCTATCACATCAGGATGGACGTTTTCTTGTGCATTGACCAGAAATAGAATGACGTTTATAGCCAACAGTCGAACCATTGATGGCGAACCGGAGTTTTCCATTGCGTTAAAAAATATGAGACACCTCTTCCCTCGTCGATCAAAAATTTCCGCTTTCGTAACTTCTTTGATCTTGTTCTCGCAGGTCTACTCATCAGTCGCCTATTTCAACTCCGTTTGTCTGGTGTTGAGTTTTAGTTGCTCATCAAAAGAAAGTGATGTATACATTAAGTAATTCTGGCGTTCTGTGAATACATTTTTTGAAGAACGAGTCATGCATTGCATTAGTCATCCCGGATGGCTAATCAACTGTAACCTTCTCATGTCGCTTGTTCTGTCGCCTGAATAGCATTTCAACTTGTATATAAATAAAGCAGGCAGATCAGAACTGCAATAATACATGCGGCATTTTGGCCTAGGTCGGTGGCTGATTATTCAGTCCCGTATGATTGGCACCCGCGGATTGCTCGCTCTGTTAAAATGTAAGGAATGTTCACTGCCAGGAAATGCTTGCATTTTTGTCCAGGAGACGACAAATTTCTCCTTTCTAACATTAACAACCGGCCGAGAAGATGAGCCATATAAATAAAGCAGGCAGATCAGAACCGTAATAATACATCCGCGAACATACGCATTTTGGCCTAGGTCGGTGGCTGATTATGCAGTCCCGTATTATTGGTACCCGCGGATTGCTCGCTCTGTTTTTACGTGAGGAATGTTCACTGCCAGGAAATGCTCGCATTTTTGTCTAGGAGACGACAAATTTCTCCTCTCAACGACCAGCCGAGAAGATAAGCCAGCGGTGTATTCAGTCAACAAACAATTTCCGCTGTTTAGTGTTCCGAGCAACTCATCATTGATACCAGTTTCTTTCGCTCCTGTCCCGACTAAATTCCTCGCTTTGTCCTCCGGAACGGGACATATGCTGGCTAGGTAGGTATTCCTTTTGGCAAGTATCCCGCGCCATTGCTGACAAATGTGTAATTTCGTCTAAGCAGGGGTGTTGCGCTGGCAGGCCATACAGACGCATTCACTTTAATACCTATTTCAACGCACCGGCTGTCGCCACTACAGCCAGAGCCGAGTCGTTGTGTTGCAGATGTCCGAAAGACAAATGTAAAATTGATTGGTTTTCCTTGCATTGCATGATTTCTTGCCAGTGGCGCATGCCTACTATTCTGAAGGCACCTATGACGTCTGTAATGACTAGAGGACGAGTCATGTTACTTGAATATTTAGGCGACGTAGCTCTTATGCGAGATCATACCTTGGTTATTCATTACTTCCAATATGATAGGGACCCCAGAGTCGACAGCACCTATGATGTTTCGAATGCTCAAGCCTTGCTCTTCGTGGACGTGAGGCTGCATGCATCCATCAGTGTAAGCGTCTACTGCATAAAAAAGCAGGAATTTCACCGCGTTTCGTATTGTTGCTGTCGATCGGCTTCCATGCGGGTCGCCATGCGGGAGGCTTCATCCATACTAGACGGTAAAACGCGTCGGACCATGGGCTGATCCGCGGCAAACGTGAAATAAAATTGGTTGGAAAGGCGAGCCGACACGCGCTCCGGTTCTGTCACCCAGGCTTCCACTTCCACGTAAATTAATGGCAGTTCCCGGTGATCATTGGAAGAGGCGTAGTAGTCCCCGAGTCGACCGTGATCCGTATATAAAACGCGGGAATTGAATACCAGCAAGTCGCCGACATCCACAGGATTGGCAAAGGACACGTCATCGACTTCTAAAAAGATGGGCCGGGCCCCACCAAAGACGTAGGCGTTGGAGTAGGCCAGTTCAAAAGCCCGTCGCATCAGGAATCCGCCAAACACGCGATTGTGTAAATTCTGCGTTTGCGGTTGAGCAATCATGGCATTCTGCATACGTGTGGCATTCATCAGAATGGAATGCGGATTGGCCAAGGCGGGCATGTTGAGGAGTGGACCGGCTTCCTGGAGCAAAGATGCCGCCATGTGTTCAATGTGCGCCTGCGCCGTGTGATCGGCAGAAGGAGCAGACTGCGAGGTCGGTTTACTGTTAATCCTACTCCGACGCTGTCGTTTGAGCGCTGCTCGTTGTGCGCCTCGAGTAAAATAGGATTCTTCGTCCGGTGTTTGCGGTAGGATGGGGGGGATTGCCGTGGGTTTCTTAGTGATAGGATCCAAAGTCACAAAAGTCACAAAGGCTTCAAGCCATTCCTGTTGGGTTCCGGCATCCATGCACGACATGCGAATTTCCATACTCGACTTTCCAGTCCACGAGACTTGTCCCGAGAGGATCTGATCGTGCTTTGCTGTAGGTCGTTCTTGTAAGCGAATACGATCAACCGAAGCGGTGACAATAATCGGGTGCATGGTTTGACCCTGATCGACATGGAAGAAGGCAATGTTCCCGGCCAGTGCGTCTAAATCTTCCATCATGCGTCCCAATCGCATCTGCCCCCAGGGATTGCGGTAGCTTTCGTACAACAATTCGTCCGTGGAAAAGGCGTAGGTGATTTCGACGCGACTGTCCGCCGGTGCTTTGCCAATGCTTGGATCGTAGTCGACGTTCCCAATGCGACCTTCGCGAGCTTTGGCAGCCTGACGCTCCGTCCATAGTTTATGCACGATGGGATTTTTGAACAGACTTTGGAGGTTTTCTCGGGGAGAGGAAGATTGCTGTGGTTGCTGGGCATGATCGGTCTTCTCGGACAGTGCTGACGAAGACGATGAAGTGCATCGGGTCTTGGTGGTTTCTCTCCGGGTAAAGTTCGGTCGTATCAGCCATTGACAAGACGATAGGTCCGCACTCGCGAAGGCCGCTACTGTTGATCCGCTCGTCTTGCATAGTCGTGCAATCATATTTGAATGCCTACTGTCTCCGCACCGCCGATGACGTTTGACGTGATTGTTGAATGAAAGAGATATGGCGAAGACTCCTTCTCGCCCGCTTTGTATTGGAATTCAACTATCAATCAGTATTTACTGCACTTGACGCACGCATGCTTGATCGGAACTCGCGGATGCGACGCTCCATTGTCGTGGGTTTTGCCGCACTACGTTCGGTACGAGATACGAGTTCCTTTGGACGACGACTTAGGTGTCGTTAATTGTATACTTTTGCCCGTGTTACGGTTCCTATTCGGTATCCGCGACCGATGGTCGTTCAAATTTGAAATACATAAGTCGTCGTCGGCGTCGAATCTAACGCATAAATGATACCCGGAAGTGCTCGTTCTCTCTGCCAGCCGACGCACCCCGATTCCGCTAGCCGTAGAGATCCTGCAAAGAGCTTCACTATACCGTTCCTGCCTGTGCCGGTACATTCCTCTATTGGAAACATCGTATTGTGGCACAATTGTAGTTCCTTTCATAGCAACCAAACCCTTCTCAGTTTTTTTTTTCCGGAACAATCGCAACAACCAAGCATGCACACACACACACACACACACACGCATAGAGTGTCCAATGTTTGTTCCATGCAGGGAAGCCTTGTGTCACGGTATAGTACGATGTGACATGTCTCCTAGTGATGTTCGCCCTCTAGACGTCAACACGGTGAACAGCAGTTGGAGTGTTCATAAGGGAGAAGTGAGTTGTATGGAAGTTAACTCAGTCTTATTGCATGAAATCCCTAGATACAATGATGTATCATGCGTTGGAGAGAACGCAACCGAACATGTCGTGTTCTGACGGTGGCAACGGAGTGGGACAGACAATACTTATTGCTTGACTAACGGATGTAACTGGATGCGCTCCATTTCCCGCGGCATGCATGTTATGAAAGGTATTTCCGGTTCCACTATAAGTGTATGTGAGCGCGCGTCATGGTATAAGGATACTATGACGGAAGAAAGATATTTGTGTACGTTTGAGTTTGTTCCTCAGGTTTTGTTGTATCTTGGCAAATTGGAGGAGCAACAGGAACTAGTTTATAGCACTAATTCTTCAATGATTGTTTTATAAGTTCTTTGATCCGCATTGCTAGTTTACGCATAGGTCCTCGTATCCGCTGCCTAACCCAAGGGGAGCGTCGCCAACGAGTAGAGTTTTACAGTCCCTAAGTCCCTTAGGTGTATCGCCGGTCGTTCGTAATAACGCCCTCCCTTTTTTACCAGGCTCTGTTCCTAACAGCGCTTCTGTCCATACGTTGTACATTGGTGTATATTGTAACACCTTGCCTGAACGAACAAAGTGCGAGGCAACTTTGGTGTAGGGTATTGAGAATAGCAATATGCATTGGTGAAAAGATTGACACTATTTGGCACTACGCTGTCCGACCTCGCGTTTCATGTTTTCGGCTTTCCGCGAGTAATTCTATATCTTTTTCGAGTTGAGCTAAACAAGCGTTCCGAGACGCAGACGGATCTGCACTCAAAGCAGTTCATTGTGAAATGGATGTCCTCACGATAGACTTTCGACAAAACATTTTTCTGCAAACAAACATAAGGCAGCTTCTCGGATGAATCGTTATTATCTATAAAGAGAGGTCAAGATCCAACTGTTTCTAGTGCATGGAACGTTTGCCCATTTGAATCGTTTCCTTCCAGAATTCCTGCACAGGGCGAAATGGAGTTGGGGCCGAACTGCCGTAGAACGTTAAATGGTCTAGTCCATTGCTATCTGCTTGGAATGCAGACGTGGAGTTACGCATTGGTTGGCTTGTGTTGGGCATTTGTTCATCTGCCGATCAGAACAGCCCTGTTAGAAAACAATGACAAACGATGTCTGCAGCAACTACCCCCATGAAATATTTCGTATGTAGCCAATTAGCGTTTCTCGTCTGTTCTTCTTCGTTCCAAGTTGTCCAACAACCCGTTCCGCAATTTTGTGGTTGTCTGCTTCGTGTCGCAAACCGTCACGTCCTTTACTACCGTCCCGTGCGACTACTGCAAGACTGCGAAAAGGAAGCCAAATTAGCATCGGCAACACCATCGAACGCGAAACATCGCCTAGTGCACTTTACCTTGCAGCACAATGGTGGCAGTGCTATGGCCAATAGTTGGAGCCGGTCTTGTGGCACTTGTCGCCGTGGGGGTGCAACAGCGAAGAAAGCTGCGGCAAATTAAAGCGCCTGGTGAATCTCCCACGCTGCCTCGTCCATTGGCCAAGAATGCGACATTGTTGTCATCCTCGCCATCCGGGGCTCCCTTGTATACCTACGTAATTGGCGATTTGCACGGAGACGCTGACTGTGCTCGATACTGGGTCGACAAACTAGAACTTATTGGTGCAGCAAAAACTACTGTTGATGATCCAAGTTTCGACCGTAGCAACGTTTGGTTGCAACCCAACTCGACCCTGGTCTTTATGGGGGATTATGTTGATCGAGGCCCACAGAGTCTCGGAACGCTGCAGTACGTATACAGTCTGACTGAGGCTTTTCCGTCATACGTAACGGCACTCATGGGCAATCACGAAATGGAATTGCTGAAAGATAGGGATCCCGACACCTCGATCAAATACCTCCAAATGCCGTACGCTACCGTGCACCCACAAGAATACTTGCAATACTTTGGTGTACAGCAACCACCTCAAATACCACATCAAAGACTGCTGGATGAACGAGACGAGCTCGTAGTGGATTTGCTGTTGAATGCGAGTCTAGAAATTTACGCGAATGGCTGGCACTCCCATATTCTCACAACTCCGAGTATTGCCGACGCTCAGAACATTGGCCGCCACGCCATCGTGGAACTCTTCAGTAAAGGTTCCGGCGGGTCTGAAATTGACGACGAAAACGTGCAGCTACTCGTGGCTTCCCGTTTGGAAGAATATCAAAGGGCCTATCTGAATGCGTATGCCGATACGACCGTACTAGGAGCCTGGCTGGAATCGTTACCGGTCGTACACATTGAGCACGGCGTTTTATTCTGCCACGGTGGTCTTAGTGGAACGACCACTTCTCTACTTCAGGAGGTAGGACTCGAGCACTTGAATGCATGGACTCGCAATCACACCGGAGCTAACGTCTTTCGGGATTTTTTGGAAAACACGCCGCAAGGGCAGGCTGTCTATGATATTTTGACCTACCGTGGCAACCACCAGACTGGTGCCTGCGACGCGCTGGAGTCGCGGCTTCACGCTTTGAATGTGAGCAAACTAGTCGTCGGCCATACCCCAGCCCAGAACGTACGGGTCAAGTGCGACGGTACCTTTTTCGCGGTAGACTCGTTACTGGGACGGTGGATTCGGACATCGGGCAACTTTTATTGCCCAGTCACGGCCCGGTCGTCCCAGAACGGAAAGTTTGCTTGTGACGATCTGATTGATTCTTGTGAAGGCCAGATCGTACGGATAAATCATGACGACGGGACTGTAGACATACTAAGTTGAATAATTTGATGCTTTCAAATTGTTGACACAGTGAGTTATTACCTGAGAGATAAGCACAAAAATGCTGCTAGCGAGTCTGTATTCTTGAATGAAGAACTAGCGCTGACTGTGAATCGTACACAGATCCATACTGGAGTAGCGCAAGCAGCGGAATGAATCGTTCCGTGATCGAGTTGTCGTGGCTAACTGTAAAGCTAGATTGGAAGAATGGGCGACTTTATGGCATTGTTGGTAACTGACCGATTAGTAGCCCTTGGTTCTAGCCCGAAGATGTGATATAGAAAAGGTCGACAAGCGCGAATCCTTCGCCTGTTCTAGACGAAGCTGGATCTGCTCCTTAAATGACTATCCGGTATATCAAAAGTTTATTGACGATAATGTTTTCCATATCGATGACTGCGACGATTTCGAGCAAAATGTCCAACTTATGTTTGAATCCTAATCATTATCAATGATTAATAATGCAGGACAGGATTAGAGTCATCACAACTTCGAACACGATAGTGTAAGCAAGACTTTATTTGTTGCGTGATAAATAGTTTAGACCAATCAGAAGTCACGTAAAACTCCTACGAATAATCAGGTCTTTCCCCAGGAGAAAATCGCTCTTGGCGGCCAAGTGACCCATCCGGTCCCCTCCGCCCGGTCATAAATTGTCTACTCTGGAGAGAAGTCTTTACGCACTCACTCCAGCTCCGAGTGGACGGACACCTTGTATTGTCTGAAATGGTGAAGAAAGACAAGGGCGGTGCCGCCACAGCAAATGAGGTGTATGTGTTGGATAAGGATTATGCGTGGGTTCCGGCTCGGTTGATCGAGCAGAACGGTGAAAAAGTGCGAGTCTCCATTCCAACGTATGCTGAGGAGGCGCAAATCCTGAGCGATTGCGGCAAAGGCGCCAAACGCTGGATGGAGAAGGAGATCCATTTGAAACACTATCCTGGAAAGACATTGCCTCTCCAAAACATAAAGAATGGTTCGTTGAACGAGAAGGAAGACATGGTCGATTTGCCGTACCTTCACGAAGTAAGCTATTGCAATCCGTAAACGACTGCCAAAAAATAGCGGTCCATCCCAGTGTTCTCACAGCATGCCACTTCCCGCTAGGCTGCCATTCTTTTCAACCTGAAAGCTCGCCATATACAGGGTCTTCCATACACGCGTACCGGAGATATCGTAATCGCTTTGAATCCCTACCAATGGCTGGACGACTTATACAGCGAAAAGAAACAAAACAGGTACTCTCAAAAGCTTGTCTGGGAAAGCCATGATTCTGACCCCCGGCAAGAAATTGCTCCTCACGTGTATGAGACTTCGGCTCTGTCATACAAGGGACTTGCCGCAGATGGACAAAATCAATCCATTCTTGTCTCTGGCGAATCTGGTGCCGGGAAGACTGAAACTGTGAAGATTTGTATGAATCACATCGCTAGCGTGCAGGCTGGTCCGGGAAGCAAGCATAAAAAGGCGAACAAGGTGGTACAACGTGTTGTTGAATCAAATCCACTACTCGAAGCCTTTGGTAATGCCAAGACCCGTCGCAATGACAACTCTTCGCGTTTCGGAAAGTACATTCAACTCCAATTCGATCGCGGCGATGCCTCGGTTGGGGAGCGTATCCCTCCTTGCATGTTGGCAGGGAGCAAATGCGACGTCTACCTTTTAGAAAAGACAAGAATTGTTCAACACGATGAAAACGAACGCACGTATCATATATTTTACCAGATTCTTGCCGCAGAGGATTCAGACAAGGCTGCAATATGGAGCGGCCTTCGCGGTAAGCGAAACCAAGATTTTAAGTACGTTGGGAAGTGCGCCCCTCTTAACTACGATGGTCATACAGATGACCAGCATTACTACAATACTGTTAAATCTCTGGAGCTCATCGATATAAAGGATGAGAAGCTAATGACCCTAATGCGAGCAATCACGGTTGTCATGCAACTAGGAAACATCAACACCGGACCACTCCACGGCGACTACGATAAGTCCACGGTGACGAATCGAAATGAGCTTGATGATCTCTCTGAGCTAATCGGTATTCCAAGCAATGACATGATTCATGCTTTGACGGAACGCACCATGACAACCCGAGGCGAAGTTTTTAAGGTACCACTTAAGCCGGACCAAGCAAAAGATTCTTGTGATGCATTTGCTAAGGAGATCTATTCCAAGCTTTTCTTGTGGCTCGTTCGAGAAATCAACGACGCAACCTGTGCAGAAAAGAACTACAGCGGACAGCGGCAAGCAGACTTCACAACAATTGGCCTTCTTGACATTTTCGGTTTTGAATCTTTCCCAGTCAATGGATTCGAACAGCTGTGCATCAACTATGCAAACGAAAAGCTTCAACAGAAATTTACCAGAGACATTTTCCAGACCGTACAGGAAGAGTATAAGTTTGAAGGTATTCGCCTTGACGATATTATGTACGATAACAACACTGATGTTCTTGATCTGATTGAAGGCCGTGGGGGATTGCTTGCAATCTTGAACGAGGAGTGCGTTCGTCCGAAAGGAAGCGATCGCGAGTTCGTGTATAAAGCAAAGGATACAAACAAAAATTCTGCCTGCCTTATAAACGACAAGCTACTCGGGCCTATGGATTTTGGGATCCATCATTACGCCGGCAAGGTAGTGTACTTTGCGGACGGATTCCTTGTTCGCAACCAGGATGCAATTGCTGCTGATTTAAAGGAAATTGCCAAGAAGTCCAGCAATGACATCATCGCCAACCATTTGGACAACGACAAGAGTCTGAATGAGGAAAACGATACTGCTGCTAGAAACATGCCGCCACGCCGTGGCAAAAGCGGAATTTCCAACGACACTCTATGGAGCAAATTCAAGACACAATTGAATTCCTTAATGAAGAGTCTGAATGAGACTCAGTCTCGATACATTCGCTGCATAAAACCGAACACTCTGAAGAAACCCTTCATTTTACAACATATGACCACAGTTGAGCAACTTCGGTGCGCTGGTGTAGTCGCAGCCGTCACCATTTCCCGCTCTGCTTTCCCCAATCGACTTGACCATCGCGCTTGCCTGGAGCGGTTCAAGCTTTTATCGAAAAAGAAAGCCAAGAAGAGCTCAAAAGGTGATACAAAGGACGAGGTGACAAAAATGCTGGAAAGGGCTTTGCGTGGCATGCCATCTTCTGACGATGGTAGAGAACCCTTCGTGGTTGGAAAGACTCGAGTGTATTTCCGAGCTGGTGCTCTCGAATTCCTTGAAAGCGAGAGAATGAAAGGCTGGGACAAATGGGCAATCGATATTCAACGCGTCACTCGTGGATGGCTTGTTCGGAAGAAAAACAATGGTCGCCGGATGAAAAAGAAAAGCCACTATGCCATTCCAATTCAATGCTTGTGGCGTATGTACTTGGCAAAGAAAGAGCTTAAGCGTCTCAAGAAAGCAAAGAAATCCGGCAAGAAAAAGGCAAAGAAACAATACAAAGCAGCAATGAAACTTCAAGCCGTTGTTCGTACATTCCTGTGGCGTCCGAAATTTCGAAAGATGCTTAAGGAGAAGCGCGAGAAGGAAAGTCTACGAAACAAAATTAAAAAACTCGAGATTGCGGTGAGAGAGGCTGAAAAGCAGCGGCAGAGAGAAGTTGACGAGGCCCGAGAGGCAGCTGAAGTGGAAATGGAACAGTATCGAGCCAAAGTGAAGTCGGAGCTCGCGAACGATAGAGAGAAACAAAAGAGAAGCGCACAGCAGCAAACTCTAATCGACGAAAGTGGAAAGATCATTGAATATTTACGAAAGGAAAATATGAAATTACGAACCCAGAACGACACAATGCGCAAGGATTTCAAGGGGCTTAAAGAGAACAATTCGCGTCTCATGGAAGCGAACGAATCCGCCGGCGCCTCTTTCACTGCCCTAAATGATCACGCCAAGCAGCTGAACGTTGTCAACGCGAAGCTCATCAAGAATGTTGAAGCATACAAGGGGCAGTTGGAAAAGCTCAAAGATGATCTGAAAACACGCCAAGCCTTTTACTTGGCCGAGGCAGAAGCACGGCTGGCATATCAAAAAACGATGGCCCAGATAGTTGGAGCAATCCAGGACAAGTGCAGAGACGCTCAGCTTGTCGAAGATGTTGTCATCATGGCTTTAGAATGCGAAGCGGAGGCCAAAAGTGAAAGAGCCGCACTGGAGGCATCGTCGACGAAAGGTCGTACTCAGCAGCAAAGCTCTAGCTCCAGTCGCACTCCATCTGTAGCACGGACTGAGGTCTCGGCAGACAGTGAAGACGATAGTGACTCTGATTCCGATTAGAGGCTTCTTGACAATTCTGCAAGAAGGATGGAGTCTATTAGTTGAAGAATACGAATAAATGTAAAGCAAACAATGAACACATTCTATATCTCGTTTGAAAAAATCATCTCTGGTCTAATCGAGACTGACCAGAAAAGATGGCCAGATTTTTTTATGAGTTAAGAGTATTAGGGGTTTCTAAGGTTGTCTCAAAGAGACCTGGAGAGGAATGAATAGATGCTTGTTCACGTGCTGCAAGTAACATGTTGTGCACAGTTCCTCTGGTGCAAACGCCTCAACAGAAACAGGCTTTCGACATGCTGGGGGGCGACGAACGACTCGCTTCGTCTCCACAACTTTGCGAATCTTGTGCCAGCGGACATCTTCGATATTTTCGTGGCACGACGTACAACTTGGAGTCGTTCCAGGCGCATTGTTGTGGTGAAGATGATAAAGAAGGACAGAAGTACTATATTTGGCTCGTCGGAGTGTGTCGAACTCTAGATTTCGATACTGCGAAAACTCCAATAGTCCATGCCTTGAGTCAACAATAGCCGACGATAGGTCAATGGGGCATAAATCGATGGTAATGTCTCTCGTATACGTCTTGAAATTTTCGCTCGAGTTGATAGAAGGTGCAAAAGAAGTGTTGCATTCACGCAAGGAGCATGTGAAAAACGAAGTCCTCATGCGACGCACAGCGGCACCAACTTCGTCACCAAGCCAACCCTGACGCCGGCGTCTCGGAGCTGGTTCTTCGTCAGATTCGGCGTTCTTTCTTCGGTTAGAGGGTAGCCTCTTTGAGGTATCGCCTCCTTTATTTGTGTTGGGACCCTTCTTGTCTAACATCCATTTGTCCTCCCCCACCATGCGTTCAAGAATAGCTCCAGGGCCGTTGAAGATATTGCTGGATAGGGAAGGGGAACGGGCAAGGATTCTGTGTACCGGACTCGATAGCAAGGTCAACGAAAGCGAATCAACTGTGTTATCTAAACTCAAACTGACAGCGGGATAGACGTCCCGAGTTGGCTTGCTAGCAAATCCCCAATGTGCTGCTAGTTTCTTAAGCTCCCCGAAAAAGAGAGACCTCATTTCTTCGGCTTTCGAGTGAACAAAATGGCCTTCCGGATTGTATCGCTTCGCGTTTGAAGCGACTAACTCGACATCAGAGACTAGATCGTTGAGTGTTGCATACTCTCCGAGTAGACATCGAGAGTAGACCGTTCCAAGGTCCATAGGCTTCGTGATGATTATATGGTAGTCTTTGAGATTAAGAGCAGCTGCATTCACCGGACGTAAGAATGGCAAGGAAGAAGGGTGTGACATTACTCGGTCGCGAAGCAGTGCGGCCACTTGTCGCGCAGGGCATGCTGCGTCTCCCACAAGTCCAGAAGAATTGCTCTCACTATCAGAACCTTTAATCTTCATAAGACGATTTATAGCTGCACCGTGAACACGAACGGCTTCTTCAATCCAAAAATCGCCATCAAACAGCGGTGGGCACACCATACGGTCGGCTAAATTGGAGTCCTTTTCAGATTCAAATTCTGACATAAACCGTTGAAAGTCACTCTCATAAAGACTCTGGACATCCGTAACAACTCCACACTCAATCGCCCTGCTGAGGGCTCCGTTGTACCATGCAATGAGACGTTCTCGCGAGGGCGTTCGCTGCGATGATGGATGATTCCAAAAAACAAACGAATTACCTCTCGACGGAGGACAGGCCCAGATATGAGCGCTTTCGTAACCTCTGTAGCGGGCACTTGCCAAGTATGCAACCAGCATTTCTTGGTAGACACTCGTCCGGCACGGTCGGGGACGAAAGTGTTCAACAGAATCGAGGTAAGCAACATACACGCGTTTTTTTGAAAGCGGTAATCGCTCAGCATCTTCAGGTTCGTACGTGTCGTTTCCTTCGTACTCTTGGACATACATGCAGAAAATGCAAACGTCGAGCCCGTCCACCTTTTGAAACAAAACAATTGATTTCGATCGGTAGCACACTTTTGTTGGAGGTGCTGCTAGAACTCGATCGCTTAGCTCCGTCTGCATTCGAAAATGGCGACGGACGACATCCGGAACCTTAAAGAATCGGCTGCAGTCAGATATGACTCTAACCGTAACCGTTCGATCTGCATTATCACAGCCCAGTAATGCCATACGCTCTCGTACTTTGAGTTGAATAAAAGACGAGACGGACGTCTCAGGTAGCGTTTCCGAACTCAACAAAGCTTCGGTAGAAGGCAAAGCACTGTCCATGAAATCGGTCAACTTAACAGGATTCTCTTTACCCGTGATAAACGTGTACATGGTTGGAGTATCCACCAATGGGCGATCATGTGCGGAGGAAGGTGGCTTTTCTTCATCAACTGTGATACATTCAGGGCAGCTGTACTCCTCGTCTGGGTGAACAAACTCGTTGTGCATTGCACACACTTGATGAACGGCGTTGTCGCATCGTGTACAACTCCACCAACTCTCCACGAACTCCTCATCGCTCTTGCGCTTCAAAAGGTCGCGCTTGTAATGACATTCGCTATCGTCCTGTAAATTACTCAAGATGGCTGGCAGTCCTGCATAGCAGCGCTGACAAAACTGGCGACTTCCATCAGCAGCAATATAATAGGTAGCTCCCTTGCGAATTCTGGCCCCTGCACAGCTCGGACCACTGCATATCAAGAGAGTCGGTTCCAATTGCAAGCAGCCGTGCGCGCAAATCGAACAAATACGACCTTCACACCACTGACAACTATGGCTGGGATTGGTTTTTGCACCACGTTTCTTACGTTTTCGGCCTGTCATCGGTCCAGTAGGGAAGACACCGTCTACTTGGCCAGGGTGCGTTGCTTGGGACTGTTCCAGAGGCATCGCCGTACACTTGGGGGAATCAGGACTATAAAGTCCCACCGATGGACCCTGAACTTCAGCTGCTGACAAGCTTTCAATTACTCTTTCCGTTGTGCAAGAAGAGGATGAGCCAGAGGCTGCTACGTTACTGCTTCCATTAGGTAAACCTTTGTTTTGCCCGCTCACGATCGTTATGTCGTTGCAAGACTGTGCTAAGGTAACAGCGACGTCCGGAACAAACGCTCTCACTTGGTCTTCAAAGAACTCACACAGCTCTCGCGCACAAGTATGAACTTTATTTTGCGGCGGGTTATACTTCATTGCGTTCTGAAAGACGAGACGAATATCATCAGCAACATGTTTTCGAGATGCGTACGAAACGGCATGAAGGCGTGTTTTGACCGTTCCCAAATCCATTGGTCTCGAAATGACAGTAAAGTAGTCCGGAAGACCGAGCGCTACCGGATCAACCGGTGCATTGAAAATACCCTTGCGGTTGAGCGATGGGTGTGCCATAAGTCGAGACAAAATTAGGCGCATGGGATGGAGCTCAGCCTCAAGCTGAAGTGCACAAGCATGTTGAGCGAAAAACTTAGCGTTATGAAGAGGGTTCGGAAAAGGAGGCACATTGCGTGGTTTTGAGACTTCATGCTCTGCTTTCTCTGCATCCGGTATGGACACGTTCGCGACCTTATCGAACTCGGATACACACCGGATGGGAGAGGCACGACCCGCAGCACCAACTTTCGTCGTTCCATTTTCCTTCTCACTATCGGAAGCCGATGACAATCCTTCATTGGAAACTTGGCGTGTCAGAAAGGCAGTATTAGGACGCAATCGCTTCCGTGAACCCGATCGGGGTTCGTCGGGACTCTCGTTGGCATCGGGAAAAGAAGGTTCTTGGGAAGAAACTAGTCGAGTTCTTGGTCCACCGGACACTGAGCTGCATGACGGCGAATTGCCAAGCGTCATCCTGATTTTTAAGGGACTGTAACGTGAATAAAAAATGCCTGTGTTAGAATAGCTTCATAGTCATCCCCGAGTCCAACCTTCGACTCGCACGAAAAAAGACAAGTTCGAATGAATCCCGCGGAGCATTTCGTTCGCGGATTCCAGGGAAAATCCGAATAGAGACGATGACGTGGCCCTGAATGGAGTAACCCATGACTTGTGACTGATAGAATTCCGTCTACCTTGATTCCGTTCCCAGTACATGTTCTACGACGATCCCTTAGACAAGATGTTTTCCGAAGCGTACCGATGCATGTATCCGAATGACAACTGCAGCACAACATGATGGTGCATTGGCATGCCGTCATCTGACACTATGAGGGTACGAGAGCTATCAAAGTCGTTCCATACATGCTTGATGTATGAAAAGCCCGACATGTGTCGAAGAAACGAGGAAAAGGCGAAGTCCTGGACACAAACGATGAAAGTTCTTGGACCGGTCTGAGTGGGAATGAAATGCCACGGATTCTCCCACGGTTTCGCAACAAATTGAATTTAACGACGTTTGACACTATTTTTTTGCTGCGAAATGCATCCAAGCACTTGCATTGTAAGGTTCAGGTGTTTTGCCGTCGATCTGGGTTTTCCCTATTGGATGGTGCACCGCCATGGTCAATGTAAGGCTCGGATTGCGGGCACGAACACCCGGGAATCATGCGGTACGAGCCGACAATCCACCGGCGAAGCACCGCCATTGATTACTGAAATTCTACTTACATATTTGAAACTACAACGTTTTGGAACAATCTAGATTCTGGATTCCATTCGAGTTGGAGACGGTACTGTGCTTGTGCGCGTGTTCCGAATTGATCGCGGCAGCAAGGCGGGCGCGGATGCGTTGAGAGTTTCGAGGAATGGCAGAAAATGAGCGAATGTATGGTTGGAGGGAACTTTGGTTCGAGCTCTAGTAGTAATATATCCGTAGGTATCTACGCCAAGAGCAATGCTGCGGATCGTGTGGAATATGTACCACGTCTCAACGAAGGTATTTCCGGGATCGTGTTCGGGGCTCCAAATCTTTAGCTAACAAAATTAGGAAGTCAATTTGGCGGGAAGTGCGTCACTCTGACACCATCCGGGTATTTTGACACTTTTTCGAAACCGGTCGCAAAAGATATAACATCGATGGCGCGGATCGTGTACCTTGCAAGCAAACCTCGCGCGAGGGAAACTGGTTTGACTGTGAATTCGGAAAATGCGGGTTTCCAGGGAAGTATCCTTGGATGAGTCCCGCCACAACCTTTTCTTTCCGCACGACCAGACTGTCGTCGCATTCGTTTTACATTAGACGGCATGTACTCGCCTGTACAGTATTTACATAGGTTTTTACATCAGTAACATTACTAACCAAAGAAAGGCAGTGCTTGTGTACTGAGGGCGGGAACCTTATTTGGTTACAATTTCGGTAATATACCGTGCCATACTTTGTCGTAACTCACGCAGGGCTTCTCCGTTGGGTCGTCTTTGTCGCCGTGACGCCAAGAGTTTGCCTAGGATGCGGGAGGCGCTCGAATTGAGCTGTTTCCACCAAGCCCTGCTGCCGTAACCGTCCGGTTGACTATCATCCCGAACCGACACGGGGGTTAAGTGTGTCCCACGGAGACGGGCAAACCTGACCAAGCTCGCTCGTTCCGGACTGTGTATCGCCAACGCCAGTTTGGAACTCTGGTCAATGTCATCATCGTCAAATTGTACCACTAACGTTTGTGGGATTGTGTAGCGATGGTCTTCCTGTAGGGCTTTCCATAGCTGTTCCGGTGTCGGGAAGAATTCAAGATCGGTGGATTTGGGTGTCAATGCGGATTGCACTTTGGCCGCTTGATCCCGCAGCGCGGATTGGAGCTCTTCCACCAATTCCCCCCAATCTTCGTCCTCGTCCTCGTCGTACCATTCGTCTCTCGATCGCGGCCGCCGTTCGGCCTCGTTCCGCATTTGTGCCGCGTTGGTAGTCGTGATCATCAGTGTTATCCGCTTCACTGCGCGCCACTTTTCGACTCGCCTTGCCGAGTTGATAGATTCCAGGAATACCCGCTGCCGCGCCGTAATTGGTAAAGCTAATCAGAATGTAGGATTGGTAAGGCGGCGGTCGCCAGGCTTTGGTGGGTCGCGTATCCGGCGGCAACGTGGCTAACACCACGAGCAGTCGGGCCCCCAACGAGTGCCCCACGCCACACACGGGCACGTGGCGTACGTCTTCGCCGTACTCGTCCAGCAGCACGTCCCGCCACGCGGTTCGGAACTGGCGTTGCACGGTCCGGGCGAGAGCCACGTGCTGCAACGGCGACTGCCGTATCGTGACGGGAATACTGGTGGCCAGGACCGCCACGTTGGTGTGTTGGACGAGATCCCGGAGTAATTGCTGGTACCAGACGGAGGGTGCACTGCCGAATAGAGTCCCGCCGACAAAGTGTAGGACGGCGGTGGGGAGCGCAACCGACGCGGGGGGCAAGAGCACTTGGACGACACCCGCGTCCGTCGCGCAACGTTCCCACGCCAAGGGTTCGGGTGCAGCGGCAGCGTCGCCATTGCGGTTGTCAAAGTGGACGTTGTAAAAGCCGCCACTGGAGGATTGGGCTTTGTCGTGGAATTCGTTGTCGGCGTCGTTGCTCCAGTAAGGACTGGAGTCGTCTAATCGACTCTTGCGGGACGCCCTCTCGTTGTAGAAGTCGGTGTTGTCGTCGTCGCCGTTATAGAATTGTTCATTTCCAACATCACGTCGAGAAGACGCGAGATTTCCTAGCGGTAGTGGTGGGTTCCGTGCGGAAAAGCACCAGGGCCGACGAGCGATTCGTCTAGTTCTCGCTGGAAGATTACGGGAGGGACTCCATCCTTGACACTGTCCCGAGTCGCCCAGATACATTAACAAGCATGTAGCTATTCGTCTCCGTATTCGTCCTCTTGGTGCAGTCGACATGGTTGTAAATAGTAGGTAGGTAGGTAGGTAGGTAGGGAACAAAGATGATTAGCTCGGGAGCAGTGCCGCTGCCGCCGTCAACTCGAGTCTCATCGTGATGGGGAGGGGTCGCCGACGATACAGTTAGTTAGATCCACGTGGGAATCGCGGGGCCACGAGTTTGTGGAAGAGGGGGGTTGGATGGAATTTGGCAGGGTTCCCCCTGTGGACTGTGAATTGACTCTTAACTCTAAAATACAGTCCAAGGTCGCTGGATAACCCTAATGTAAATTCTCCTACACTTCGACACGCCCCAAGTCGGTCTTTTTCCCGTCTTGAAATTCTCGATTATTGGAATGCGACAATCCGTACGTCAGTATATTCAACTCGTCGCCTAAGTTCTCGAAACCCGTTCGGCCCGCATGCGTCAGTGCACGGCGCACTCGTACGGATTTACTGTTAGTGTGGCCAGCCGGTCCCGACCGAAGGCCTTTTGCTCGTCAAGTACGACTCTTATTCCCCGAGGAAGATGAATAAGTAAGAAACCGAAAGGCTTCGCTTGGTGCAGACGGCACAATAAGTATGTGTTTGGATCTCGCAATCAATTAATATAAGTGGAACCGAAAGCAGAAATGGAAACGATGCGGTGGACTTCCCAAAAAGACCTGACGCAGTCCCCGAATCGTTGCGAACGAACGCGTCGGCCGCATCGTGTTGGGTATCGAAATAGAATTTGTCGTGTGGTTGGTTATTGTTCCATGTTTGCAGACACAAAAATACACGAGTGTATTCCCAACACTCCCTCCCTCCCACTCTTCTACCACTAACACGCACTACCGCTCTCTCCCACGAACGAATAGCGTAGCATGCAACCAGTGTGGATTCCAGAATACGAGTACGATGCGGACAGCGACGGCGACGACGATGCGTCCAGTGTCGACGACAACGACGATACGTTCCGGTGGGCTCCGCCGTCGCATCAAGCAGAGCAGCAGCCACCGATGTTCCTTGACTTGTCGAGAAAACGTCCGCTTCACTGCGTCGAAAGCGACAATGGGGAGTCAGCGTATCGTAGCGCTCTAGCCGGCGCCCAACGACGGATGCGACAACGCCGGCAGCGACAACAGTCCGACGTCGCCGTAGAATCATCGATCCATCCCGCCATTGATGCGTCCGCAACACTCTGGTGTCCATCACGTCGCTTTGACGGCAGCAACAGCTCGAACAGCAGTAGGAGCGACAACGCATCGACCGGGTCCAAGCCGGTCCCACCGAGACCGACACTGATGGATTTGTCCCGAGCGCTCGTCGACTATCTCCGGCAGTCGCGTGGTTGCTACCAAAACGCCGACACGTCGTCACCCACGCTCGTGTCGACCGAATCAACGAAACCCGATCATACTCAACCGTCAGACCACAGTGACGACAACGACGAACGTCGCATCCACCGGAGCTCTACTCCCGTTCTGCTCAAACACGCTTTGGATTTCACCTCGACACCGCGCGTACTACTGGAAAGTGCCCCTCCGTACCGAACCGTACACGCCAACGCCGCCTTTGGTCAGCTACGTGTCCTTCCCCGTGACGCGTCCGACGTCCCGACGACCACCGAAACACACCGCTCGTTGGCTACGGCCATTCGCGCCCTGGTTGGGAACACGACCGACGTGACGGTGCACCCCGTTTCTCCCGATCCCCAAGGAGTCAACGTCTCGCACTACTTGATTCAACTAGAGCAGCAGCAGCTTAACAGTACTGTGGCCGCGAATGGCGCCGACAAGCGCCAGCCACTGTTGGTATCCACCAGTGCCCAGACGGTGGGATGATACCACAAACTAACGTTTGGTCCGTGGTATCCGTGTAAACGGTTGGGACATTGCTGCTGGTCTAGTTACCTACAAAATGCTCGATCGCTCGCTTGTCATAGAGGAGATGTGGGCTTCGCTTTAAAGGTAGGCGATAATACTTTAGTTTGACTTTCTGGCAAACTTTGATAGTCGAGTTGGCGGAGTGAGATGGTCACACCTCTGGATAGTAGCTGGTTTTGACTAGACTCACAACATCTAAGGTGTCGGGTAGGCATTTTGTCTACTCAAAGTAGGGTACGGCATTGCGTCCATGAAATTCTCAGACAAGCACACATCAAGATCTTGAGGCATTTGGAGAGACGACAGATATATGAGTTATTTAGCTATCGCAAGAGGCAATAATTGAAATGTGATCATTTGGTTTCGTGTCTTTTGGAGATTCTCTATATAACGGGTAGATTATCCTTCCCACTATTGACAAGATACAAAATCCGTTCTGCGATTGTATCTTAGCAACGAAATGATGCCAATTACATGTCAGACATCAAGAGCATAATCCATTGACAGTAAGCATCGCTGGAAAGATTGACCAACGGCTATCAAACAAGCCGCACAATCACTCGTCCACTACGACCAAGCAATCCGTTCATAAATGTGCAAAAAATCGAACAGACCAATTTCGCCTCATTGTAACGTTGTACAGGAGAAGCCTATTGCGCCGTACGAATAAAGATTGTTTCGTAACACTCTCACGACCTTTGCACATTGCTATTTCCCAGTCCGTATAATGCTTTTTTCTCATTTTGCTTTGTTTGGAGTCCTTGCGGCGTCCACTGGAATGGACTCCTTGCTGGTTGCCGGAGACGGTTTACACGAGCTACAGATCGAACCCGTCAACTTTCTTCACCGCTCTTCGGAGCGTCGGTTGCCGGCAAACAGAATGATGATGAAGAGCTCGAAAAGCGAGAAGAATAAGCAAAAGATGGGAAAAAGCAAGAAATCGAAATCCTCCTCGTCGACGAAAAGTAGTAAAAAGTCGGAGGCCCCGTCGTCGGCGCCGTCGGAGGGATTTGGGACTCCCAGCCAAGTACCCTCATTCTTATCTACGCCTTCGAATGCGCCGTCTGTACTCCCAAGCCCAACTCCCACCGATACATCGGTGCCCGGGTCTTCGGACGTGCCCTCTCAGGTTCCGAATGAACCTCCTCGTTAGAAATAAGGTTAGCCAGGGGTCGCTGTTGGTGTCAATGTTGGTTCGAGACAACTTTCGAGGCAGCGAGGACTAGCTTTGAAAGCACTTTTTCCGTTTGTGGGTGAAATGTGAAACATACTATAGCATAAGAGCAAAGAGTAACCACCCTTTTGACTGTGGACATTCCCAAAAAAAACGGAAAAGTCAGAAACGATAGGACGCATAATAAAACACAGAGAGAATCTGAGTGGGAAGGTTCTCCTTGATCAAAACGACCCAACCAAAGCGTGTGCCTGATGGATCGTACCCTATCGGGGCGAGTCTAGGTAGTCCAGTAAGTGTTGGTAGGCGGCATGCCGTAATCGAATTATGTTCACTCTACAGCAGTATCGTCACATTCTTCTCGGGCTAAACTCCAGTAGACGGTTGACAGCGTACGCACTGACACGTCGGTGGTGCCAGCTCTTCCGCTTCCTCCGACCGAACATTCGTTTTGTTGGCATTCTTGTCTCGTTCCCGTTGCCATTCCCGGGCCACGTCTTCCGGCCGCACCAGTACGTGGACGTTACGGTGCGGGCACACGTCGGGTGGTTGAAAAAAGCGCAAGCGCTGCAGACTGGAGTACCGGAGACTGCCGTGTAGAAGGACGAACCAAACGTTGGGATGAGCGTTTACAATCGGTTGCAACTCCTTCCAGTGCATATGCCGGGTCGCCACGGCCTTGTTCACCGTCGCATTGTCGAGGAAGGTACATTCCACCACAATGACGTGGTGCTGTTGGAGCAATTCGGCGTGTTGCGTCCATACCCGGTGCGTGGTATCGCCGAGAAAACAAAACAGAGGCCGCCGGGTCGTTCGGAACAAAGCATCCGCAGCCATCTGTTTCCGGAGTGCCGCAACATCTTGTCCACGGTATTCTGGTCGCAGCGTAGTTTGCTGCTCCCAACAACTGTACCCTACACAGTCTATCCGGTGGTGGCAGGCCACGACACGCACGAGCAGTGGGTCACGTCGTGCCGGAATCCGCACGGTCAGTTCGTCCCCGGGCTGTACAGGCACGAGAGTACACCGTTCGTACAAGGGTCGGGAGTACGACATTTTGGTGTCTGTATCGGTATAATCGGTATCATTATCGTCGTCGTCGTCACCACCGCTTTGGACCAAGTGCTGGTGTGCGTGTAGGTAGTCGCGTAGCCGGGACACAAAAGCCGCGGGCAGGTAGAGAGGGATCGGTTGATCCGTGACGGTGGCCCGGTGGAGTAGGTAAGGAAGCATTTGTACGTGATCCGCGTGTGTGTGGGTAATGAAAATGGCGTGGGGCGTCCGGGGCGTGACGACGGCACCACAATCCCAGAGGCAGTGGAGTTCGGGGACGAAGCAGGAAGTGCCGTCTCCCGCCCAACTGCGTCCCACCAAGGTGAGGGCTTGGTGACTAGGCGCCGTGTGGGGCGTGAGTGATACCGTAGACGTCTCGGCCTGCATACTACTAGCTAGTCTACTTGCTTTTGGTTTGTGTTGTGTCGTATGACGAGGAGAGTAATGAATGGCACAACTGTGGGAGTTGAAGGAAGGAAAAAGGGTGGGGATGAATTGATGGGGACGACGGTGTTCGCGGTGACTGTCGAGACGGAACGTTTGTACGGGTTCCGAACCGGGGTTGCGGTTGGGGTTATATGTCAGGGTTGGGCGAACTCTGTTGGCGTAGACGAAGACAGGGGGGGGGGTTGACGTATCTGGGCGCGAGTGCGTGATTGTGGCGGAGTTGGGCAGGAAACCCAAGGAGCAACAACCCATGCTGGCCGAGAGACGTGATTACCGGGTACTGTAACAGAAACCAGTCGGATTAATATAATCGATGTTTTTCCGATGGACGGCTGCGGTAGCCGTAAGTATTCCGGACGGACGGACCGGGAGTTCGCGTTTGGTGATTTTAGTATCTTGTAGGGGGTTGACCTTATTGCGCATGGGCCGGGCCCTATGGCACTTGTTCCGGAAACGACCTGAACGGCAACCATGGATAACCAACTATTTCAAATATATGGCGCGAACTCCACCATTCCTGATTTTACTTAGGAAGTATGTGCTGCCACGTCGACGCCACACGCCCTTGGCGCATCGACTTTTTCTCGGCCATCTGGCGGGGAGGTCCCCTCCTGCCTGGCATGGATTGGTTACACAGCTGTACCGTGCTGTACGGGAACTGCCGTACGAGTACGTACGATGACGTTGGTGTCGCGCCAATGCTTCTTCGGTTCCCAGCAGATTTGGGTCCCTCTCCCGACACGGGTTCCGAACGGAATTTTACCTAAGGTGTTTCTCGCGGTACGGCGTTGACGGCGTCGACGGGTAGTAGTACTTATAGTCGTAGTAGGACCAAAGCGTGTCAACGTCCATCGTTCCGTTTCGTTTTTTTGGTGTTCTCACTACGGTGACTGTGTGTGTGTGTAGCGCAACCAACGTCGAATCGATTCCACTTTTCCCGTCATTTTGCAGGGGAGTGGTGGGTTTTCACCACAGGGAACACGTTCGAACGACTTGAAGACTCTCGTGTATTCCTTCCTTCCTTTCTGTACGCCATCTTTTACTCGGTTTCACTTCGTTTACTCCTACATTCATTCATTTACTCACTCTTGGCGTCGCACCGACTCGACCAGGCCATTGTATTACGTCTGTCGTCTCCGATGTCGACCGATCCTCCCGTTGCACTCGCCTTGGCCTTGCCTCCATTGTCTCCTACGGCAGACGCCACGCTTCCACACCACCACCGCACCACCAACGACGACGACGAGACGTCCCGTCCTTGGCCAGCCGCAACGTTGGGTACGCAGCTTCCACCACTACCACGACACCACCACAACAACGACACACGTCTCGCTCGTAGTCGCGAACGCAATCGCGAACACGCGCGACGCACTCGTCTCCGCAAAAAGATCCAACTCGAACGGTTACAAGCACAAGTGCAGACATTGCGAGGTGAACGCCACGATCTTCGGCAACGGATGGAAGACTGCAGCCTCGCAGCGATTCTGTGGGGACTCGGAGGACGAGACCGACACCAACGGACGCGACAACTACTGATGGAAACCAATAAACCAACGAGTACTACGGTAACGGATGTTGCTAGTGCTGCTACTAGTACTACTGCTACTGCTACTACGGCAACAACTGCTTCCGCAGTAGATACAGAGTCCGACGAAACGACGTTCGTCTGGTTGGCGGGGAGCAAGCGGAAACGCTTCGTAGCGGAGGACGGTGCCGAGACTCACACGCAACTAGACCTTGACGAGACACCACCGTCACTGACTACGGAAAGCCTTTCCACCGAGCGCACCACGGGCAAGACCCAAATCAACTGGAAAACCGGGGTGCAGACGGACCAATACGGCTCGCAAACGCAACTTACCCCCTACCAATTGGAATCCTTACGGTACGTGATATACTGCTGTACCGTACCACACCGTGCCGTACACCAATCTACACCAATACCGATCACACCGGAGCGCTTTGGCTCTATTCGAAACCTCGGCTCGTCCTTTTACTCACACTCTGGTCCTGCTTTCCAACAGACGCGAACGCAACCGCCGGCACGCCAAAATGACACGCGATCGCAAAAAGTGTTTCGTTGTCACGACGGAAAAGGTCGTGGCCGATCTACAGGCCGAAAATGCGCGCCTCCGTCAGATACTCGCCCAGGTCACCACCGAATCTACCAGTCATCTTCACGAACGGAATCACAACCACTCGACTGCCAACACACTCGTCACGCCCGTCACATCGCCCGACTTGTCCGCCATCCCATCGCCAACCGACGACGAAACTTCGGTGTATTCCGCGACCACTGCCGACGACGGATCCATCCTTCCTCGGTCGCCCCAACGTAACCACACTCCCCGCGCCGCCTTTTCGCTCAACGACGACTGACCCGGCAAACGTCGACTCTAGAGTTTGCTCCCGTGGACGCCAAATCTCCCGATTGACACACGGATGCGGACGCAGACGTACCGCTCGGATCACTCGACTATCTCTCGCACGTACGCACAACTACACTCACTCCCACTCATTCCTGCACGATCGCTTCCTGCCCTAGACTGGATTGTTTCCGATATCTTCTACTACGCCCATCCTATTGCCACACGCTTTCGTCGCCGCGCTCTTTCCTCGCAATGAAAAACGGAACCGGACGAGCGTTCCACCGGGACTGATCGCGAAGCAGTGCCCGGATACCCCCGCTAGGCTACCGCCGCACTCTTTCTTGCACGCACGCACGACGGAATGATTCCATTATTCCTGGTCGCCATTCGAAACAAACTACCTACTCCGTCAACCCCACTTTTTTCACCGATTCGTATCCCATGACCACGATCCGCAAGGTTAAACACACTAATGCTGCACCTAGGAATCGCCGTTGACAAACAAACTAGATGCAAAGTACAAGAAAAAGTCTTCTAGGAACTAACGTGTGTACTACTCTAGCGAAAAGACCACGGAACAAATTTATTGTTTTTGTTCGTCTTCCGGCGATGCGTTGTCGTTTGGCACCATGTCGTCTTGCACCGGTGCCTCCTCTGGCGGTAAATCCGCCGGCACCGGTCCCAAACTGGCCACGCACGAAGCCATACGGATGGGATTGCCCTCAAGTTCCAGACCATCGGCGACCGGCCGAATGACGGTATCGACTGGATACTCGTCCGAGTGCTCCGCTTCGACGACAATAATACGTGAAGCATCGACTTTCTCTCCGACCGACACGGCGTATTCCTTGACTCCCAAGCCGACCAGGGCCGTTTTCATGGCCCCGGGTAGAGCATTGTACTGCCGGCCGAACTCATCTTCGCCGTAAGCCTCTCGCAATTCAATCAATTTGTCCAATACCGGTAAAAAATCGGCCAGAATCGACGCCGTCGCGGTACTTTTATTGGAACTTTGCATCATCTGTGATAATTGCGATCCGTCGGTGTGAGAGAGGCGGACGATGTACCCGTACCATGCGTTCGACCAACCTTTGGTTACTTACGGTTCGTTTGCGTCGCATGTTTTCCATTTCGGCGACCTTGCGTGCGTAGCCAGCCTTGGACATTTCGTCGGCACTGTCGCCCATGGCTGCCGACTGTCGTCGCTTTTCCTTAAGTTTTTGTTCCAGAATGGCAATTTCTTCCTTGAGGGCTACGAGTTCGGGATCCTCCTGTGGCGGATCCTCCTCTATATCCTCCTGTTGTTCGTTCACAGCCGCTGCGTCATCTGCGGTTAGCTCTCGGACTTCGTCTTCCGCTTGGTTGGCAGCGTCGGCTTCCAATTCTCTTTCTCCCGTATGCATCGATACGTCTGCCGCCTCGGTAGACCCATCATTCGCAACGTTGGACACTTCGTCTCCGGAGGTGTCGTCGTTGGCACTCTGCCACAGAAAAACACCGCGCCGGGGAATTCGTTCCGGCGTGTCCCGACACATCCCGGTGTCACGGGACACTCCTTTGGTCGTCCGTGGTTGTTGTACGGTAAAGGCCTCCGCCGCCAACGTGGCGAGTAGCAGGGCGAGCGCACTCGACAGAATCTTCATGCTGTACCCGATTTAGCGGTAAGTGGCAAACGATTGACTGTGAGAAGTATGGTTGACTGTGAGTGAGTTAGTTAGTTATGTGTGTGTGTGTGTGGAGAGAGAGAGAGCAGAGATCGTTTTCGAAGCACGAATCCCCAACCGGCATCATCCTCGTTGGTGTTGTTTCTCGACAACGACACGACACGACGGACGGGTCGGGGAACGCCGATCCGATCGTTGGGGTCACGTCTGTTCCACGTGGATGATAAGAAGGACAGACAGAATACCCAAGGTTGACTGTGATTGCGGTCCCGACCAGAATCCATTCCCGTTTAATGGTGATATTTCTAGATGGATACTGCTGGGTGTGTGTGCTACTCTAGGCTATTGCGTTCCTTTACTGTTCATGTTGGGTGCGCGTGCTCCTGCGGATGAATGGAAGGACTCTTTCAGTCTCCGGCATCACCATTCGTCAGACCCGGGTAGGAAACGTTCGTCAAGCGACAACATCCACCTTTCGTTCGAGACAACCCGACAGTCGACAGAGGGTACGGACGTTTCCCTTCCTCCACAGACCACATACCGTCGTCATCCATTGAACATGCCGCGTAGTGGTAGCAATAGTAACAGTAGTAGCAGTCGCGGTGACACTCCCGCTCCGGTACTGGTGGAGGACTCACGGAACTTGTCGTGGAAGCAGAACAATGTGGGTTCCAAGCTCCTGCAGAAGATGGGTTGGAAGGATGGTCAAGCCGTGGGGAAACGGCAACGAAGCGACGGAGCAACCGTGACGACGGAAGGATTGCGGATCCAGAAACGAGCAAATGGATTGGGCCTGGGAGCCTCGTCGGTTCCTGGAGGCATCTTCCAGGGCAGTTCACACCACGAACACTTTTCCACGATTTTGGCGACTTTGAAATCCGCACACGCCGGTAGCACTCCAGCGTCCCAGACGGACACCCAAAAGAAACGCCGGAAAACGAAAGTTCCCACCTTGCCCACCAACAAAACGACTCACCACAAAGTACGGCAAGCCAAGTTTCAAACCAAGACGGCGGATGATATGAAGTGTATATTTGGACACGTTGCGGGCGGTGCCGACTTTCCCGTCATTGCGGCCGAGGGGTCGTCGACAAGGAAGGCGAAGAAAGATTCTTTGCGGAAAAAGAAGAAAAAGGAGGTCGAGTAGAACAATGAAATCCTCTTACTGTAAGATAGTCTAATTATTCCTTTAATGGCTTGAGACCAAGCTTGGCTCTTTGTTCGTTCCAATACTCGTCCGATCCCTCACCAACTGGACCCGATGCAGCGAAAGGTGCTGCGGATGATACACTTGCATTGGTGCCGCTGCTTTTTTTGAACAGATTGTCGTAGTTTCGTGGCTTCTTTTTTGGTCGCTTCTCCTTGCTCCCTTCCCGGACGGTACCAGCCTCGTTCTCTTCCGAATGCGGTAATTCCTGTTTGGGCTGTGCCATTTCCCCTTGTCCCCCTTTGGCTCGTCTCCGTTCCCAGAGTTCCATGGCGAGCGGATTATTCTCTACCAGTGCCTTGTGTTTCAAATACGCAATCGGACCGCCGTATTCCATGAGGACATCTTTCAGCGCTGTTGGTCGGGGCCCTTCCTCCAGATAACCAGCTTCTTGCAAAGACCGTCGGGACGGCAATCGCGGCAAGGACAGGTTCAGTATCCGCGGTTCGGTCAAACATTCGTGAATAAAATCGTCCACGTGCTTCAAACCCCAGCACGGTGGTGTCCATACCCGTAATTTCCGTCGGTCACGATACAGTGGCTCGAGTCTTTCGTAGATTTCCGTGGGACGGCCCGTCAAGCGCAGGTACAAACAGCCGAGGACCCGCGTGTATTTGAAATCCTCCTGGTCAACAAAGGTTTCGGTCACGAGCTCTGTTTCGGGATGCAGCTGCAGTAGCTTGAGACACAACGCCAGAAAGTGGGCGGGGAGAGCGCCGATGCACTGCAGCGACGTCGATTTTTCCAACACGTCCGCCACGGTCAAGCCGAAACATTCCTCTTTCCAAAACCGCGAATCGTAGATCTTTTGCCGCGTAATGTATTCCAACAAGTTCTGGGGATCACTCCCCGATACGCTGCTAATGAGAGGGTCGGTTCGATTCGCCATGATGTGAAGTATTATTATACATTGACCGATGAAGTGGCATCAAACGCTCGACGGTTTCTGGAAATTGCGGACCGTGCGATGACAGAGAATCGCTCGCGTCGGAAGGTCCGAACTCGGAGTTACAGGTTTGGCATCGTTTGACCCTAACGGAAACCCTGGATCCACAAGGTACCCTTGTCAAAACAATGCCTGTCGTGGCGGACAGGGAGCGGTATCGTAACGTAGGTATATTCCCGATAGTATCTCATTGGATATACCGGTATGAGCAACACAGACAGACTACTTTTGCGCAATTCTAGTTATATAGATAGTATTTCCGCTATTGCATAGAAGCCTTTTTTGATTGTTCTAGTCAAACGTGATCTTGCTGCCTTTGAATTCTGCAATGGCACCGTTCTTCTTGACTCCCGGTCCGCTTCCGCCCGCCTCGACCCCGACCCCCGCGCCCTTCACGGCCACCGCCGAAACCGCCTCGACCACGACCGCCACCGCCAAAGCCTCCTCGTCCACGACCTCCGCCGCCAAAGCTTCCGCGATCTCCGCCACGACCACGGCCGCGACCACCACCACCACCACCACCAAAACTCTCGCGGCCTGGTGCGCTGTTCCGCTTGTCGTTGGCAAAATCAACGCGAACCGGGCGTCCGAGAATTTCCGTACCGGCCATTTCGATGGCCTTGTCGGTCGATTCGGTCGCAACGAACTCAATGTGTCCAAAACCTTTGAAATCTCCAGTCTCCCGGTCCGTAGCGAACCGCACCTGGCTAATCTCGCCGCAGTCGGCAAAGGACTGTTTAATGGTATCTTCGTCCACATCCCAGGCCAAGTTGCCGATAAAGACCGTGACACATCCTTCTTCCTTTTGCGAAGGTTGACGTGGCGACAAGATAGGTTTTGGCGACGAGAACTTAATTGACAACCAACGTCCCTGGAAATCGCCACCGTTCATTTCGATCGCAGCGGCAGCAGCTTCCGCTGTGCCAAAGGTAATAACTGCCGTACCCGAAGACCGACCATCATCCATGAGGGGCAATTCCAGGGTGGTGACTTCACCGCAGGCGGCAAAGTGATCCCGGATTTCGTCTTCGGCGGCGCGCCACGGAAGACCACGCACGTAAACCGTGGTGCCGCTCGAGTCGTCTCCCGTAGAGGAGGACGCGACGGCGGCACGCTTTAGCGGTGGCTCTATGGCCGTGACCGGTTCCTTGCGCTTTTTCGATACCGGGGCTTCTTCCTTTTTCTCTTCTTCTTCTTCTGAGTCGCTATCTGAGGATGATTCGCTGTCCGAAGAAGATGCACTGCCCGATTCTTCCTTCTTGGAATTCTTCACGGCGGGAGCGGGTGCTGACTTCTTTTCGTCGTCCGATTCGCTCTCCGAGTCCGAAGAATCACTACTCTCCGATTCGTCCTTTTTAGCTACCTCTTTCTTGGCAGCCTCCTTCTTGACTTCCGGTTTGGAAACTTCTTCTTCTTCGTCCGATGACTCGCTTTCCGAAGACGAAGAGTCTTCCTTTTTAGCCACAGCAGTCTTCTTGGCAGTGGGTTTGGCGTCTTCTTCCTCCGAGTCGCTGCCACTGTCACTATCGCTGGAGTCGCCGCCTTTCGCTTGCTTCTTGATGTCCCCCTTCTTCGTTTCAACCTGCATCTTATCGTCGTTGTCCTCGGACTCGGACGAGCTCGACGATGTCGTCGAACTGCTGCTCGTTTCGGCGACCTGAGTCTCTGCCGTCGTCAACTCCTTGACTTCTTGCGCCAGCTTGATGGCCAGCTCGGCAGCTTTCTTGGCTTCCGCTGCCGCCTTTTCCGCTGCTGCCGTCTTGGCCGATAACGATTTCTTTGATTTAACTTTCATACTGTGCGTCCGTTTTGTCTTGTTACGTTGTCCTTCTTGATATGCATGCACAATAATGAATGGGCTGGATTGTTCGCTGTGAAGCCAAAAGATGAAGAGGGGATCTTTGGAGTTTCGAATCGAAAAACTGTTGGCTGCTGTCGAGACTCAGAGACGGGAGAAAGACAGACACGGAGGGAAAGTCTGCTTTCGCGGGAACGGGTTCCTACGGGACCTCCCAAACCTCACGAATGGGACTAGCGTAGGGCTAGGTTGTCGAGACAAATGATACGGTAGAACTACCTACCTACCTACCTACCTCTCTATAGGCCAAAAATAGGTTCTTTAGGTGTGTACACGCTACCTTCCGGCGCCTTTGTTCCCTTCTACGAATCGGATACTGTTGTTTGAATGCCGTTCTCGCAAATATGGCAATCATACCATTGCAGATCATTGAATGTCACGCCGGGCTGGTCCGCATCCTGTAAAAGTGCTTCCAAACCGTGCTTGTCCCAACCATGCGCAGCTAGAAGAATCAAAAATCCTCCTCCTCCCGCACCACACAAGGACCCGCCATCGATCGCGTGTTTGGATCGTAAGATACGCAATATCTCGTCCACAACCAAAGGCTCCACACCGCTATCCGGACCAGCCATGATTTTCTTTTGCTCCCAGTATTCAGAAAGGCAACGACCAAGTGCGACTTCGTCTTCCGACTGCAAGGCCTCACGGGCCTGGTTGGACGTCTCAACCAACGCTTGGGAATTGCTGTAAATTTCTGGGGTTCGCAGAGCCCATCGTCGCAAGACCGTTTGTAAAATGTTCTTGGCCAGTCGAGTTTTTCCGGTAAAGACGAGAATCAGACGTTGATTCAACTTTACGCGCATGGCGTCCGACAGCGGGATAGGCTGAACGGAAAGAGCGAGCGGAATTGCAGGTGGGCATGTCACTTGCTTGGCGCCACCAAAGAGGCCGTTTACCTGGTCTTGAAAGCCGCCACCGGTAGTCAGACGCTGCTCCAAAACAAGCACGGCATCAACGAGTGTAGTTGTTTCGAAACGGATACCGACAACATGACCTATTGCGGATAGTATGCATCCACCGAGAATAGAGCTGGTTCCCATTCCCGAACCATGTGGTAGCAGCGACATTGCCACTATTTCCAGCCGTACATTGCTTTCACTCCGACAGAATATATTGATCAGGGGCTGCAAATCGCGGTCGTTGTCCGAAGCGAGGTCGGCAGAGAAAGGAAGCCCATGCATACCAACGCACACTTGAGAAGCGCACAGTCGGACGTCGGGTCCTGGTAGCTTTGAAGATCAGCAATTGTTTGGGCTTCACATTGAACAGTTGAGAGTAGCACATTGCTTGTATCGCGACTCTCCGCCATTAGCAATATCCCTTGTCCCCCACGAACAACACGGGCCTGACACGAAAGAGGCAATTGCCCGTTGACGACTACGGCAATGCCCGTGACGGAACCTCCATTTTCGACGCAAATAGGTGGTGTGTCGCTCCAACCTCCGGCCAGATCCACTCGAGCCGGAGCCGTCGCCGTAGCCCATCGGTCAAAAATGGGAGGTTGTCGGGGCTGCAAAAGTACGTTCTCCAAATATCTCCTGTGACAGACGCACGCCTGGGTCATGATTTGGGCAATACGATCCATTACCATCGTATAACCGCCACAAACGCTATTATGTTTCAATATATCATCACGCTTTTTCAAGAGCTCATCGACGATTTGAGTCGCCTTGACGTTGTCCTCTCGCGCCACGTGCACCTCGAAGTCTAGCAGTAGCCCCAGTAATTCATTGTCAACGGGCGTGTCGTTACTGATGATCAGGTTCGAGAGCAAGGTCGAAAAAGTATTTGCGGTACGGGCGACAATATCAAAGTGCCTCTCCCGCAAAGAGTCGCGCAGTACAGTGTCGAGACCTTGGAAAACGACTTCGAGCTCGTATGAGTTGCGAGCGATTTGGAAAGAATCCACAGCAAATTGAAAGTCCAGACAATCATGTTTTCTGCCATGAAGCGTTTGCTGGACTTGATCTAAGAAACAAGCTCGCTGTTGAGGTATTGTCTCCTCAACGAGTGCTCGTCGAAATTCAAATTCTCCTTTGGCATCGGCCTTGTTGCGTATCTCAGCTAGCGAATAACGGTGTTGCTGCTTCCAAAGACGCATGGCAGATTCGGAAAATGGCTCTTCGTCCAGGAACAACTGTAGCCAAGAAAATAGATCTGCGTAGGAGTCGCCTGGTTTTATACTAGGATGAAGCCGGGCGTTCCAAACCATTTTGTGGTCAGCTTCTTCATCCCACAAATCACTTTCCGAAAGACCTGCCCAGGACATGAAGTCTTGCAGGGGTCGCCCGTACAGTCCGTCTAGGCTTTTAATTTTGTCATCTACTCCTAGGACCACCAGAGTACAGGCACAGGTATCCGCTTCGTCTTGAGGGACACGGCGGACTTGCTGCACAATGGTATTGTCGGGTATCACCATTGGAAGGCTCCCCACCGATTCCATCGACAAGCTGGAGAGGATACAATTGTGGCCGACGTGGATAGAGTCTGATTCGAGTCGACAGTGTTCGATGACAGTGCCTGCTCCAATACGGGAATAAGGCGGTTGAACAACGCACCTGTCTTGGATAGAGCTGTGCATGATGATTGCGGAAGGATCGATCTGCCCGTAGGGTCCAACCAAAGTGAATGCTTCCAGCCGTCTGGTCAAAGCCAAAGATGTGCCGAACTCACGACACAATGCCTGCGGAGGCGACATACTGGCAGTCAATGGTTCCGTATTCGAGTGGCAACCATGAGTGTAAAAATCCAGTAATTCCCGCGTGGTTCCCAAATGCAGGAACCGGCCGGAGGGTATTGTCATTACCGAAAGTCGGCATGAGCGAAAAGATTCTCTGAGTACGGCGTACGACGGTCCTTGCGTAACTTTGCCGTTATCTAAACGATCGTCCATGGACGCCACCATGGGCAAGGCCTGTAGCAAATCTGTGTACAGGTCAAATCTGAAGGATGCGTCTTGTGCCTTGATAAGGGCCGATTCTGGCGAATCACCGTCAGCCAAATGCCGGTTCTGCATGGATTGCAGGGTACTCGCGGTGCATCGGGATAGCAATTCATCGTCAAAGGCCAATCGACGCAGTATCGTAGCGGTCGTCGGTAGAAAGACAATTACACCGGTGTCGATCCAAGCACAGGCTTGGCCATTTTGTTTAAATTGACAATGAGCTTGCAAAGTTGATTGCGAAGGTTTTTGCAAGACATCGTGGCAGGGTTCCACCTGGATCACGGGTTCCGAAGATTGGTCGGAGGCGCCAGGGACGGCATTTGTTCGCATTGGTGGCAAGACAAAGACTCCGTGATTGCTGGCGGTAGCCAATGGTGCCGGCACCGCCAACCCAAAAACGGTATCCGCATGGGCCTCCCAGTCAATCGCAAATTTCGAGTCGGGAAGCCGTAGCAGGGTATCGGCGGCGAGTACGACAATTGACCCGTTGGGAATTCCCCGAAATAAACGTTCACAGATCCGTAACCAAACGTGAACGGGGGTCTGCAAGCGGCACGTCGCGACACCTGGGCTGCCCACGGAACTCATCGTCGGTAGCGACGTCCACGCTTTACCCAGAATCATCTGAGTCGGACAGCGACTAGACTCGCCACCAGCATGAATGACTAAAATGGAGCACGCTTCATCATCGACGAGGTTGGTATGCGCATCGGAATCCCGAGACGCGGAGAAGACAACGTCCAGGGCATTCAAGGTCCCTCCACCACTGCCAACCCTCGTTCCGAGTGGATCGCAGGCGGTGACTAGCGTGACATTCCGGTATGACTCGCGAACGAATTGTGGTAGTGTACTACTTGCAGCAGCGTCTGCCGCACGCTGGTCTGGAAAGGTTAAGACGACTCGATCGAACGGAAAAAATGTGGCCTCTGCCGTCATTTTCGATCCGCTCGCCAGAGTGCTACCGGTGGTCGCAACGTTTTGGATGAGAAACAAGCAAGTAACCTGACAACAATGAAGCTCCTCGTCTCGGTAAGCTTGACTGTGAGTCTGGTGTACTCACTAGCAGTGTAAGCAGCTCTACAGTTGTTGATTAATTGATTGGAATCTTTTGTTGTACAGAACAAGTATCGCGGATGATCTCATGGTCATTCCGCAACGGATCTTTCCCGAGTTGGGGCGTAACAATAGTGACAGACCAGGCCGAAAAAATCAGATTTCACAGTCAACAGCTTCTGAAATCCAAGTGCCGTCATTTGTTTTTTCGGGGAAATCGAATGGGAGGGAAAGCCAGATAAAATGTGTTGTCCGTCCGTGCAGCATTCCAGATTCCTGCTATTGGTTCACAGTATTCCTGGATGTTCCACGAACATCCGCTTTGGAGAAAAGTGACGTCTCCGGTCACTCCAAAGTGTTCGAAAGGTCGGGTATCTTTCCTGATCATGCTTTTCACAATTATTGACCTCTCGCTAATCCAAAGATCCCCCACCACACTGGAATACCGGAATCTACACACAATTTTTTTACGTTTACAGCTAGTAGCCCTCAAGCATCCATGAAGCGCATCGATCTAGTCAAAACTGGCGGTTTCCAGGCCGGCGTCCACTTGCGGACGCAGTTCAATGTGCCCGTCCCCGCGCCCAACGCCCATCAAGTGCTTTTACAAGTCAAGGCTTCCGCCGTGAATCCCGTCGACTGGAAAATGGCCGAGTATGGATTCTTATTACCCGACCCATTGCCCGCGGCTCTCGGGTGCGACGTGGCGGGAGTTGTAGTCAAGGCGTCCGGTACGCACGCGCATCTCCTGGGTCAACGTGTGGTGACCTACCTGGGCGCCAACAAGGCACAGTCCACCGTCGACCAGGGTGCATACGTCGAACAAGTTGTCGTAGACGCTGACTTGGTCGCCGCACTCCCCGACGCCATGTCCTTTGCCGAGGCCACGACTTTTCCTGTCGGAGCCTTAACGGCCGACTTGCTCCTTCGTGAACTCTCCCTCCAAAAGGGGGATTGGGTGTTGGTCTGGGGGGCATCCTCGTCCGTGGGTTATTTTGCCGTCCAACGGGCGTTGGCTCGGGGGTACCGGGTAATTGCGGTCGCTTCGGGATCGCACGAAGCGGCCTTGACGGAATTGCACGTGACGGCCTTTGTGGACTACCGCAAGGGCGATGTGGTCGCCCAAATTCTAGCCGTTGGCGGTGACGAGCCGTTGGTTCTGAATGGTGCGGTGGATTGCATCGGCGGGCCCGATACGTTCGGTACCTGCGCCCAACTGGTCCACGATGCGTTTGGCCCGGGCGATACGGATACGCGCACGACGACTTTGGTGGTGAGTACGACTAACTCCATGGGTTTACCGACACCGCCTGGCAACGTGCAGGCGCGTCCGGTGGATCTCGGGACGGCGTTGGACAAAGCGGAGACGCGGGAATTCGTCCGGACGGCGCTGCCGGAGATTATCCGCGAATGTCGAGCCATGAAAGTACGCTCCGTAGTGGGGCCAATGGCGGCCGAGACGGTGCAGGAAGCCTTTCAGGTCAACAAGGACGGGGTGTCGGGTGAAAAAGTGGTGATTGAATGGAATTGAGAAGACTAGGAGCGCGACGACTTCTTGAGACAATCCTTAGTAGTTAACGGTAGATATTTTTTCTTACATTAGCTTACTGTTAATGGGTTCGGGAAGGACTTTCGTGTTGCTTCTAGTGAGAGAGAGAGTAGTAGTAGGTCCGTAACGTTGGTACTGGAGCGGCGGGGGATGGTTTATTCGTGGGGCATCCACTTCGTATATTATTTTGTAGATTTGCCCAAAAACTGGAGACCGGTACTAATACTATTATGGTATGTGCCACCTCGATCTAAAAGAATGAGTACCACAGCAGGTCAGTCAATATTGTATGGTATGGTATGATATGTTCTCCGCCCAATCGATTTCCATCGTCCACGTCACGTCAGATTCTAAAGGATCCGGTACCCGAACCCATTTGAATCTCCTACGAGCCGTACTACCTATTTGTTAGCACGTACCGTGACATACCAAACGAACGTCGCTCTAGCTAGAGACGGACAGGCACGGACTGTGAGGCACAAACGGCCCTATCGTGCAAACATACCCCGACATTGTGAAACCGATTTCGTCTTTCCCAAAAAGACCCTCGCAGAGTAGGGAGAGGTATATTCGTATTTGTATTTGTACTCGTACTCGTACTCGTTCACTGAACGACACCGAGAACAACGACTCTGACTTACCCCGGTCTCGCTTGGACATTCAATCCTTGCCTTGGGTGAGACACGCAGGATCATCCATCCTTCCATCGTTGCTTACAGTTGATTACTCGATTGGTACGCCTTATTGCGGAGCATCGTTGTTGTCTGTGGCGCTGTAAAGTTCGTGGATCCGCGGCGGGGAGAACCGATCGTTGCGTCTCACCGGATCTAACGTACACGAGGATCCGGGAAGTGTCGTTCCATCCCGAACGTTCCCAAGATGTCCCGCCCCGCCGTTTCCGTTCGCCGCGATCCCTTGTCCCGTCTGCAACAACAAGAGGTCGACGCCCGGCAATTGGAACAGGAGTTGCAGGCTTGGACGACCGCGCCGTCGCGCTCCCGGACGTCCGCGGACGAAACCCGCGCTCACCGGGTCCGTGTTAACCTCTGCGAAACGCTCGCCGACATGATCTTGACCCATCCCGCCTTTGCCGCACAACACGGCATTGTGGGGCGACTCTGGATCTCGTGTTTTCAAAGCAAACTGACCGCGCTACGACAGTTGTTGCACCAATTGCGGCGGCACGGCAAGACGGAACGCGCCGATCAAGTCGAAGCCTCGCTCGAACATTCCTTGGTGGAAGCCATTACTTTTTACAATTATATTATACGGCATTTGCAGGATCAGTTGTTGGCGAGTCCTGCAGTGGGCAGCAGTGCTGGGAGTACCGCCGTGACCGGCATTATCAGCAACAAGAGCATTAACAACACCAGCAGTAAAAATCACCTGCCCACGCAAGATTCCACTCCCAACGCGCTCGAGGCTTCCACGTTGCTCACCGTCGACTCGTCTGCCCTGGTGGGAATTGTCAGCAACATTGCTCAACTCGAACTACACGTCGGAGATTTGTTTCGCTACGCCAAGCAGCTCGCCAAGGCGTCACAGAGTTACGAAACTTCCTTTCGTCTCGCTCCCGGACACGGACACGCCTACAATCAACTCGCTGTTGTGGGTCAACTTCAACAACAACAGCCATCAGTGTCCTCGTCCAGTGTTACCAACACCAACACTGCGTCCTCCCCGGAACGTTATCAGACCGCCTTGGCCATGTACGGATACGTCCGCGCCCTCCTCGCTACCCACACCCGCTTTGACGCGGCCGACAAGAATCTGCGAAATCTACTCGCCACCAACCGTGGCTATCTTCATGACTGGCAGCAAGAACAATCGGGCTTACAGGCGCCCAATCGAGTCCCCGTGTCCAGTCGTGGATTTTTACTCGCGTTTGTCGAATTTCACGCCCAACTCTTGCGTCGGTCCGACCAAAGCGACGGTGACGACGGGCAACCCCAACCACCTTCCGTCGATACGGTCTGGACCGATTTTGGGAATTTGCTACAGCAGAATCAGATAGGGGACGTCTTGTTGTGCAAACTCATTGCTATTCAGGCTTATACGGAACATACCACAGCGACAGAGCAATCCCCGGCGTGGCAAAAGGCCCGCAAGGCTACGCTGACCATGGGAACGGCTTTGGTGGATCGAGTCATGGCGGGTTGGCAAAAACCGAAATCGTCCAGCCGTATTCTGGTGGCCGTCTTGCTCGTGGCAGAATATCTGGTAACGACCTCTACCGTGTCACACTCTGCCGGAAGTTCCTTGGAAGATGATGAGTGGTCTCACTTTTGGAAGGGTTTTCTAGCGATCGCCAATCATCTCAAGTCCCACATGGGGATTCTTCCCGAATCCAAGTCGTTGTCGTTATCGTCGTGTCTGGACGGTACGGAGGAAGATTGGCACGCCATCAAGGAGTATCAGCTATTGCGAGGTTTCAAACCGTTTGCAGCGTTCCTACCACCGTGCGGCGAAGGCGGGTATCTTTCACTCGAAGAAGGTGCCGCATGGTTGCGGACGGAGCGGGAGAAGAAGATACCGTCGTCGCGCAAACCCATCGAACGTAAGAATTCCCAGGATACCACGGCATCGTCCACGACCTCCGTCCGTGCAGCCGATCAAGGACGGCTCAAAGCCTTGCGCTTTCTCCAGCTTGCGCAACAGCTGGCCGATACAAACCGTGCCAATGAGAATGACTGGTCCCAACGCATCGTCTGCAACGAAAATGGCGTGTTCGAATGGATCGAACCCGACAGTGATATGCAAGACAACAATGAAGACGACGCGTTGTTGGATGAGGGTACAAGCAGCGAAAACGCTGTTGGACGAGTGTTGGATGTTACCCGCAAAAATCGAAACCCAGTTGAAGAGGATGCGAAAATGGTGGAATCTCCGCGCGACAACATCACCCTCGTCTACCAGCCCGCACCCGACGGTGGTCCGCCGCTGCTAACTCCTGCCTCTCTGGACGTCGCCTCTACAATGGCGGGTATGCCCATTGTTGAACCGCCTGTGCATGTTGCGGCCACGGTGACTTCCCCCATCCACGCGCCTCCTCCGGGACTCGCACCGCCACCCGGTTTGGCTGGACCGGCCTTCCGTCCCCCGCCCGGCATGGTGCCGCCACCCGGACTCGGTGGTGGACCAGGTCCATCCGTGATGGAAGGATGGTGGGGCTTGAATGGTCCTCCTTTGTCGGGAACGAACCATTCCAGTGTGGCACCGTCGCGCGGCAACGTGGCCTCGACCTTTTCTCCCTACTTGTTTGCTAACGCATTGGAGACGACCAATCCATTCGCCGTGGACGAAAATCAGTTCGCCGGTTGGGCAATGCGCGACGTGGACTACGACGGTTCCGGCTTGATGGATGAATCTTCCTTGTTGGGCCCGAGTCTGCTCAACAGTATCTACATGGATTCTGCGGGAGACGATGTTACTGTCGGAGGTGTCGCACACAAGAGAATGAACGCTTACACGAAGAATCCGTTTGCAACCTAAGTTAGATGTCGAGACTGCGACCAAAGGTGGCTACGCAACTATGCCGTTGGCTCTGCGACTGCTCCTTGGGACCTCAGGCTATAGGGTACCGAACGCGTGTGGATAGAATGGCCTACAAATTACAATATCTGATTTCGCCATGCTCGGCGATTGCGCTCGAACGCGACGAGAGGGAGCCTTTCATGTTTGGAAGGTGGACATGCCCTACGACAACACGGTGTATACTCCGCCAGAAATGGGGATTGACTGTAGCCGGTTGACACGTCAGTAATAACGACGCGCTTGCGCTTTGTAATAATTGTTGCGTAGCTGGTGTGTGGACCATTTCCTCCAGCAAATAGGTTGCTCCCGTAAAGGCGGTGCGGATTTCTCCTGGGTGGATAGACCAGGATGCGTCCACGCCGTTTGGGCGGGTCCCTGGTCGGCAATTATTGGTAGTCAGACGATTCGTAGCTAGCGCGTCCTTTTGATCATCCCAAATGAGCAAACGGGTCGACATTGTCGTGCGCCAGTGTACCAAACTGGTTCGACAGGCCAACGGGGGCAGCGGTGAGTACGTCGTTAGAAGCGGTATTCGGAGCAAAAGGATCGTGTAGGGATTGTGATGTTTGGGCAATCGACGGTGTATTGGCAAAAGGATCGTGTACCGGAGCACGAGACAATGTCTGTGGGGTGGTGAATTGTTCCGCGGACGGATAGCCAAACAAGCCACTGTTGTGGCTGGGTGCGACCTGTCCCGATCCATTCGAGTGGTTGGCAGTCGCGGTGGGAAAATCGCTTATCGCGGACGCAAAGGGATCGTTGGACGTGGCACCGTACGGAGGCCCCGTGACGGTTGTGCCGTAGTCCCCGTCCGTCAGTGTCGGTTCGAACGTTGTTGTCGATGGAATACTACTGTGGGACACCACCGGTGTCGCGTAAGGGGTCGTATTGAGTGGAGGAGCGGAGGAGGGGTTTGCGTTGGGAGACGACGATGACGATGTGAAATTCGGCGCCAACTGATCGTCCGTCACCGCGACCGAGGCGACGGGCGTCGACGCGTCGTCTCGGTAGGACGTGTCCCCGAGTTCCTCCAAGGCATCAATTTTGACTTGTTTCCGTTCCTGTATTTTCTCCATATCTTTGCGGGCGCCGTCATAAATAGACCGAATATCCCGATTGGTGGGAATCCATCCCTGCGTATCTTCCAAATGCGCGAATATGCTGTACAGTTCCACTCCAAACTGCTGTTTGTGCCCTTGCATTTCCACGTGTCGGACGGCGAGTTCGGTTTTAAGTTTGGCTTCAGTCCCCGCCATGGCGGTGGACTTTCCCGCATTGACGACTTTGGCTTGCCACGTGACGGCGGGTGTGGGAAAGGCCGCGGCACGGTCCACCGCCGCTTGCTGCAGTCCCTCCTGTGTCCGCCGCGCCTTGAGGACGAGCGCGGCGATTTCGCGTTGTGCCCGCAACAGCGGCGGACGAATGGTCCGCGTCAAGGTGTCGTCCGACGCGAAGAAATCTGCCGATTTGGTCAACGGAGACACGTGGTCGTACAGTTCGACGCCAAAGGCTTGTTGACGAGCGGTGCGTTCGCGGTCCAGCAACAACACTTCGGTCTTGAGTTTGGTCTTGAGGGACGCCGTTCCCGCCGCGGTACCCACCGTCTGGGCCGTCGCCTTGAGACTTTCCCACAGAAAACTCATACCGCAGTTGTGTGTGTGTGTGTGTGTGTGAGTGTGTGAGTGTGTGTGAGTGTGTGTGTGTATCGAACGACACAGTAGAGGAAATGCGGCAGCAATGTTCTTGGTTGGGATATTGCTAGTTCACGTTCTAATTTCCTTTGCTTGCATTGCGCGTATAGGTAATACTACTCTCGTGGACGGTCTGGTCCATAACTAACTAACTAACTAACTAACGGTAATAGGTAGTAACTGTCCGCGTAAGGAACGGAATCGAGGACGCGGGACCGAAAATGACTTGTGCCGTTGGCGAACCATGGGATCGTGGGATTGGCAGTCGCCAGTAACCCTCCCCTACTATCTGTATTGGTTTTCTCCATTCCACCATGACGCCTCACTCTCACAGTCGATATTGTAGTGTTTCGTCGATGGATGACTACGTTACGTTGATGCTATCCAACACTGTCACGTGCTTCCATGAACGACGCCATTGACTTTCGCAAACTCTGGTTGGACGAAAAGCACCGGGCGCGAGACAAGGCTGGCGGAAAGGGTACTCCAGACTCGTCGGCACCGCAGTCCTCCTCTACCCCGGCACCCACCGCCGCGTCTATTTCCTCCACCGATCCGCCAGAGACCCGGGTTCGACTCCCCGTCTGGAACGGTCCCAATCTCGACACACTCGTGCCGTGCGTTCCCGTACTAAATCACCACACGCACCGCGTACCCCCTCCCGCTCCGGATTCCATCTACTATCTTCCCCACTTCCTCCCCGACTCTTGGTCCGCACCCTTGTTGACTTGGCTCCAGGCCTTGCCCTCGCGTCCGCCACTACGAGCCAATCACGCGACCGACACCGCCCGGCAAGTCCAGGGACAATGGACGACCCTCACGCACGCCCGGCGTCGCGTCGCCCTCTTCGACGCCCGTCTCGAACCGTTGCCACCACCCCTCCTCGCCATGGCTCACGCCCTCGTCCACGCCGGAATCCGTTTCGACGCGAGTCATCGTAGTGGTACTGCGCCGGATACGCCCCCGCGACTCCCCAATCACGTCTTGATCAACGAATACCAACCCGCCGACGGCATACTCCCCCACACGGACGGACCGTCCTACGAACCCTGCACCGCCACACTCAGTCTCGGTGGTGACGTAGTCCTACGGTTTGCTCCCCGTGTCCATCGAAAAGAAGATCCTCGGGCGAGACTGACGACGCGACCGACGGACGCCCACGCCGTGTACTTGTCCGGTCGGGGCTCGCTCGTCGTCTTTCGGGACGACGCCTACCGAGACTACGGCCACGCCATTCGGTACACGGACCACCGTTACGCGCATGACAACGACGACAATAATAACAACAATCACGACACGGAAACGGTCCCGACGGATTGTTACTACCGCGCGGACCACGATACGGCATCGGAAAGCCTCGTCTCGGCTCTACCCGCGTCTCCAATCGTCCGGGCCTATCGCGTGTCTCTCACCTTTCGGTTTCACAAGGACGGCACAGCGTAAGCCGAGTATCAATCAAGGTGGAAGGGTACGCGGCCGTGTCAACGCGGAAATGTACAGATCAAGCGTGCGAGGGGAACGTCACCACTAGACAACATGTAAACTACAGAGGGACGGTTTCGTTCATTAAAAAACGAAAGCGCAGTAGCAATACTATTTATGGTTTGTGTGACTACTATGTTTTGACCTTTGACTGTGCAATCCCGTACAAAGGGACACACACGTCGCGTCAAGGCATAGCCAGTTTGGCACCTTGCTCGGTCCAAGTAGTGCTATTCAAAATCGGCATCCGGCCGTGAGCCCCTATCCGTTGCGTTTGGTGGCTCGAATGTTTCACCAACCGTACCCACAACGACACGGGTACCGTCGCGGTGGTGTTTGTGACTGCGTTGGTACCGTCGAGGGTACGATTGGCCTTCGTCGTCGGCGCCCCTACTACTCCCGTTGCTCCTCGTCGTACTGGTACCGTCAATGTCGTCGTCACCATCGGCATTGTCACTACCGACGTTGCCGTACGTCGAGGAAAGGAACGAGGAAGAGGACGAGGAATAGCCGTCGTCGGTGGCGTCGACCGACGCAGTGGTCGTGACGGACGCGTCACTGAATTCCGGTACGGGGCGGATGCGAATGGCCACGTGTGATACACAGGAGCCACTCCGCCGGGACGTGGCGGAGCGGTCCACCGTCACGACGGGTCGGACTTGGACCCCACAGGGAAGAGGGACCCCGGAAAGTGCGACGATGCCGCGCCAGACGGCGGGCGTCGCGTCGGGCAGGGTGGAGGAGGGAGACGCGTGGTGGTAATAGTCGTGGCCGTAGTACTCTGAGCCGTGCCGAGATTGTGGGCACGACGACAGCAATGGTGACGTTGACTGTGGTACCGGTGACCAGACGGCGTCGGCAACTTGGAGTACGGCTTCGACGGGTTGTCCCACCACGGCATGGGCGGGGAGTGGTGGTACTGGTACGTGTGCGTGAGCAGGACTACATCCTTGGGCGGCGAATTGCAAAAAGGCACGGTTGGCGTATACGACGGTAAAGGGCGGAGTGGACTGCGTGACGAGTCTCGGTTGTTCCGTCAAGGCCGTGGCCTGCTGCAGTGTGAGTGCGTTGCGGAGATTGACGGTGCGGGGTGGGAGAAGTCCCGTGGCTCCATTCCAAGGATCCGTCACAATCTTCCAGTCCGTGTGATTCCGGGTGGAGGCCGACCAGTGGGTTCGTCGACGTCCGTGTCGGTGCGTGGCGACACTCCCCACGAGGGCCTTGGCTATCCAGGGTCCCCGTGCCAATACACCGGCCTTATGCTGGTGGAGATTGGCGGGACGGGACGCCGTTGCCGCGTCGTCCGCCAGCGTGTCGGCCAAGAAATCGGCGGCCGAAACACGAATGACGCTCGATAGATCAATGCCGGTATGGGTGTGTGTATGGGTACGGGTAGTGCCCGAGCGGGAAAAGGTTGCCACGTTCATCCGGGTGTGGGTGTTGTTCGCATCGACGTCGCCCGCTGCCGTCGAGGCGGTGTCGATCGACTGGGAAGCCGTCTCGAGTGCCTTGGCAATCGTGTTGGTGTTACTGTTGAGTGCCCGCACAATGCCTTTGGCTTGATGATACAGTGTGCCGGGTGTTTCGCTGGGTTTGTGAGGCCGCGTCGTGCCGGTCTGCGCGTCCCGGACGGCGGTGGCGGCGTCGTAGATGTCACTTTGGTGCCAAAAGTCGGCGGCGCGTTGGAGTATTTGTCGTTTGGCCCCGAGAAAGGCCAGGTGCGTGCCCACGTCCGAGTCGTCCGTGAACGAATCCAACGACGCGTCCGACGTGTCGTCTCCCGTCGAGTCCGACGTGTTGGTTGTGGTGGGAGTCGTGTGGCCCCGTAGGGAAAGGGAACTGCCCATCCGTGAACTATCGAGACGACTTGCCGCTTCTTGGTCCGATGCCTGACAGGATTCCATGCTAATTGTTGCTGATGTTGTTGTGGTGTTGGTTATAGGGATGTGGTGTGTTCTGGTTGCAGTGGCTATTGCTATTGCTGCAGTAGATGTATTGTCGTTGTTGATGTTATTGTTGTTGGGTATAGGGATGTGTTCTTGGTTGGTTTGTGAGAAACAAAGAGTCGTCGGAATCACCGTTTGTGAAGGTATCAGTGCGTTCGCTGTATTGGCGGCTTCGCAATCGGCTCTCTCCGGTTTCCGAACGTGACGCAAGCCTGTATTGAAAGTGTACCCTCGGGTGTGTATCAACGTGCGTACTTTTCGTAATGCGGAAGTGGCGTCAGTCTGACTCTCCTGACTCATCTTTTTATTGCTTTTTCATTGGTGGAAAGGTAGCTTGTTTCGGAAACCCAATGTCACTTTCGGATTTTGGTCGCGTACGAACCACAGTGTATATATTCCCGTTCCAACGGGAACACCGCGTTTTTGTCATGTCACTCTCCGCGACCCGGAAACGACGCGCAACCGGGGGATGCGACCATGGCAGTGGCCGAGTCACCCTTACACCTCTCTCCAAGCGAACAGGAGTAACACAGTACGTAGCTAAGCTAGCTTATAGACCCTTTCCACAACACACACACAACCGTCATACACCCCATCATCCATCATCACTATCATCACTATCATCACTACCAACATAACACAACCACAACGACATGTCCCACGAGCCTGCCGTGGAGACCCAAACGACCGCTTCCACTACTAGCAGTAGTGGTGGCTACAGTGCCGATGGTTCGAATTCGGACCAATCGTCACACGAAACGGTCCCGACCCTGGCAATCCACGACGTGCCTCTCTCCCGATCCCGGACACAACGTCGGCAATACGATCACGACCAAACCCACCGTGAGGATGACGACAACGAGAGTCCCCATCATCCCATGCACGGTCGGAGGAGTCACCGTGGTGGGAGCAGTGTCCCACCGTCATCACCCGAAACCCGGACCGGGAAGAGACATCCCCACGCCATTCCAGACAATCTCCTCCGCGATACCCCTGTGGCTGACTCGGGGAGGTTTTTGGACAAGCCTATCACCCACCACGACGTGGACCGGGAGGCGTGGCTCCAGCAACAACCACAACCACCGGACGGTACCCACAGTCCAGTCCTTCCCAACCACCAAAAGACCGTAGCCTTGGCCCCATGGAACGGAGTACGGATACACCATCCCATGGATCCCCGCATTGATTTGTCCACCGTCGCACTCCTTCCTTGTCCCCACGTCCCGGCCCCATCCTTCTGGGAGGAACCTACCAAACGGTCCCACGCACACGACACCATTGCCAATCATCATTCATCACCACAACCACAACAACACTGCCCCCACACCATCGTCCCACCGGTCGACCCCCGACCCGTCACCAACGATCGAAAGCTACGTTCAGTTACTCAATGTACGTTTCATACAGGTTTCCACACCCAACAACCCTAACTCGACCTAACGCTAGTCTCATTCTCCCATACCTTCTCTTATGCGACAGGCCGTGCGACCCTTTTTTCAGATGCCCGGAGTGCCATTGTCGCCGACAACCCGCACCAGTACCCTTGACAAGCACAACATTGACGACGACGACAACGTCAACCCTACTGGTTCACCGACCCCTCCCCACCATCCCGCTCACTCGTTCACCCAGCACGACTCGTCCGAAGGCTTTACCTCCTTTTTCACCACTACCCACAGTAGTACGGGACACTCCCACTCGAACGACACCAACACTACCGCTTCCTCCGAGAATAATCGACCGCGACGGATCGCCGGTGAAAACGCGTCCGTTCGGAACGAGTCGTCGTCCGCGGCCAGTTTGCCACAACTTCCACCGGGCGCGCCGCTCGTCACGGACGTCTCTTCCTCCAACCCCACCGACAGTGTGGCCAGTACCGGAATTAGCAATCCCAACACTTCCGCCGGGTCCGGGAGTGGAGGGAACACCGGCAGCGGCAGCAATCAAGGTAGTTCCGGGAGTGGCAACGAAAAGGGCAGCAACGAAGAGTTTTTGGCCAAGGAAGATATCACCCATAGTGGTGAAGCCACCAATGACGGATCTGAGCGGTCCGACACGAACGCTGCTACAAAACCCGTCCCCGAACAAACGACAACGCCGCTCCGGGCGCCGGATCCCGACGAGACGGTCCAACACGACGGAGTCCACCGCGAACGCAAGCTCCTCGACAAGAAACGCAAACGAATCGAAATGCGACGTGAATACGAAGCCCAACAACATCTGGAATCGTCGGAAAGTAGCCAGCCGTCAGACACCGATGATATCCTGTGTCCCGGTACATTGGTCGCGCTGCATCAAGTTCTAACCTTTAGCAAGACGGCAAGGTACGATTGAGTTCGGTACCGTACCTGGTGGGAAACCCTCACGCTATGCATTTTACACAATGGTCCTCACGTACACTCTTTTTGTTTTGGTGACAGAATTCTGGTACGTGCGATACCCCCGTTCGTTGTCGAGCACACCAACGCGGCGTATACGCGGCTGACTGGAATTGATTCCCACGCCGTGGTGGGGAAACCACTTTCCTCTTGCATGGAGATCCTCGCATCGGAGTCAGCCAAGGGTTCCCAGTCGGTACGGGAGGATGGCCAGAGCGAAAGCTCGTCCAATGAGTCCGTCCCCTCAACAGAGCTGGAATTGACGGTGGCTGCTGGTCGAGCCCATGTCCAGGTTCCCCCGTCTAGACAACCTCCGAGCAAAATAGAAATGGAGGTTCTCGTCTTGTCCGGCGGCTTGTGCCACTTTCACTTGGCGCATCTAACCGTCCGACCTCACGCAATGGTCGATCGCAAGATGGCTGCTGGTCATGCCGAACAGCAAAAGCACGATGGAGCAGCGCCAAGCCGGGAGAACTCGTTGACAGGCAACGGCGCGAGCGTGAGGGGTAAATACAGCAACGAACCTCTGGTTTTGACGTGCCGTATATCTATAGCACCCGTGGTTTCGTCGCCGGATTCCGTGACGGCCAACGAGGAGTCTGAACTCAGCCAGTCAAAAGTCAAGCGAAAAAAGTACCGCACTGAGGCGAGTCCGAATGAGGAAGTGCACTACCGCGGCATCAGTACTGGAGGATCTCCGCACAGCAATAGAAAACGTCGGCAATTGGTTACCCACTACATCATCCACTTGCAACGAGAAGACCATCCCTGTAAGGCATCGTCGTTTGGGTCAGCTTCCGCTGGGGCCGACCTACTTTCCCAACCCTTGGTATCCACAGCTCCCAAACGAGACGCCGGTTCACTAGCCCAGCAACCCGAGGCTCCGGTGTCAACTACAGAGAGAGAGTTGGTTTCTGCGATTGGATAATAGTAATTTGCAATCTAGTGGTTCCTAATTTTGTCAATCCTCTATGTCTAATGCGGCTCCACACTGCAGAACATCACCAATTTCGGGGAAAACCTCGATCCACAAAAGATCGAACAGCATATAGGCCATACTCTTCACGACGATACGGTTCTGCAGCATCTCGTGGAATATGTCGAGCCCATCGTGGGTCAACTCTTGACCCAATACTGCTCTCAATGCCTCTGGAAAGGACTCGTGCAGTGCATTCCTCGATTTACGTGCTTGAGTGTCTCGTTCTTCTTCCGTAAGGGGTGGTTTCGACTGAAAGAAAACACCCTCCGGCCACAGCAAATCTGAGGTAAATTTGATCCAGCCAGCCAGAGATTCGGAATTCACGTGCGTTACGTGGAGATTATACAGCGTACGTCTGAACTCGGAAGCACTGGTCACTGCAAGGGATGCGGTTTTAATCGCTGCGAGCATTCGATTGCGCACAAAGGACGCGTTTTCGAAACCGAATTGATAGCGGAGAAGCTCAAATATCCGACTGCGAACCTGGGCGAGCGGCACTTTGTCAACTTTGTTCCGAACCGCAGGAATCATCTCAATGTTGCCACGAGACTTCCTACTAGAGCCATCGAGCGTTTCACCTTCCTCAAAGAAGTCGTCATCATCGTCGGCCTCGTCTATCGTTCCATGCGAAGCCGTTCTCGATCGATTACGCGTCGGAAGCGCTTTACCGGGAATTTCCAATTTCCCAGCTTTCGCTTCTATCGTTTCGGTGATGGTTGAGTCTGGCTCTCTTTCGACAATTGCCCGTGTCATAGCAGTGCGACCAAGCGGATCCATAATCCCCGATACTATCTGTCCGATACGGACCTCCGGTAGCAGGGGATAGAAGGCTCCGAGAAACAGGAGAAGCTCGGGGCATCGTGAAAGGAGGTGACCAGGAGAAAGAATATTTTCGAGGTACTCGTGAAGGCATTCCTTTCGCTTCAAAATGGATTTTTTCGTTATACCGAGAGCCCCTACTTTGGTGGCCTGTGACATCGAAGGTATCAAAACCTTGCGCTGACGGTGACGCGAAAAAGTAGCGCTTGCTGAAGTAGTGAAAGCCGCACTGGCAGCAACCACTAGGCGCGATCCAGCTGTGCCCGACGATTCCAACGCCGAGACTTGGTTCTTCAAATGCTTGTGAAATATTTGAAATTCCTTGAACGATCTATAAACAACCCAGTCCTCCTTAAAAATCCTACCCATTGTTCCGTCGCTAGTCTTGTAGCCATCTCTGTCATTGAAGCTGACTTCGTCAGTTAGAAGGTCAATCGTTGCAGTACATCTGATTTTGTACACCACACCCATCGTGCCGTATAACTCCACATTACGAACTTCACTTGCGTCCAAAGCATCCTCAATTACAGCTGTGAGATCCAGCAATCGCGTTGGATACCGAGGGAGTAACAAACCGTTTCTCCGAAGCTAGCGAAGTGAAAATGTTGAGAAAGAGCGCGCTCGACAAGCGGGAATGGTTGAAAATAGACACGTACCTGCATTCGATCAATATGGTTAACGCCAAGCTTCAAATCTCTAAGTAGAATTGACTGCTTTTCTCTGCTTTTGTTTCCCGCATACTCCAGTAGACGAAGTGTTGGTCGAAGACGTGCATCAGTGAGAGCCTTTGTGGCCTTCTTTGCAGATCCTTCCCGGACGCACTTTATCAGACTCTGCAAGGAGTTAAGAAGTAATGAGAGGCCATGAAATTTTTAAATAGGTGACAATCAGCACAGCCGTACCTGGAGCTGCGCTTCGTGTCGCGCAGATGTGACCATTAAGGCGGCCCGAACGAAAGATACTCGATACGGTTTGACTTCGACCTGTGTGTCATCTTGGCTGCGGCTAAATTTCATCCAAACAATCGGATATCCGTCCTTTCCCATTTCTACTTCGTGATGCAATCCAGAATAGTCCGGACCTGACGAACCATTCTCGGCACCGATGGCCATCAAGGTTGCACTCAAGGCAGCGTCGCTCATCTCCAAGGCGCTTGCGTCAGCTCGATGCGTTCCTAGAGATGCTGAGTCATGTACAATAAAATGCTTTCCGCCCAAGGCAATCATCGGCTTTTCGAAAAGGGTCATTCGGTAGATAAAATCAGTAGCTTTCCCAGATCTGGGCATTGCTGTGAAATCGGTCGGTTCCATTACTGAGCTCGCCAGAATAGACTGGGACCGATTTGTTCCCTTAGGAGCCCAGCGCTGGCACAAATGACGTTCTCGCAAAAACTCGGTAGAAAGGAACGGCGTTGGGCGAGCTGGCTGCCCCACTGTAATTGTGTCCGGAACTGTTCCACGAGTTTTCCTTTGATCCAGCTTACGGTTATCATTTTGCAAAGCAATGCAAGCAGTTCTGTCGATAGGGTAGTACCGAACTAAACAGCGGCGGATGTAACGGCCGCCGGTGTAGTGGCCAGACTTGGGAGCGACCGGCTCTTCATACGTTGCCGCAAAGCACTTGAAACTTTGGTCATGGTTTCGCTGATCTCGGTGAACCCCAACGGCATTGAGAGGGCGAGGCTGAGCGCGCAGCAGAAAAGATGAATCGTCGTCAGGAACCTCAATCCGTCGTCTAGGACTGGCCGTCTCTACCGTGAGCAACGAAACCGGAACTGAACTTGAGTTTTCTGATGCCTCGGACTGGGACATACTCTCAAAGTCGTTCGAAGCTTTCCGCCGAGCAGCATCTCGAATTACAGCTAAATTAGTGCTCGTGTAAAAAATTCTGGAAATATGATGGAGCTCTCTGTGTGATTCTGCATCCTTCTCCGTGGTACCTCTACTCCGGCATATTATGGGTACCCCGTCTTCATCATCGTGCTGAAACAAGGAACACCAGGACTGGGTTCGTCGCTCTCGCTCCGAGCGTAGACTGGCCGCAAACGCTTCATTTCGATGAAAATCAACGTGTCGAGGTGTTGTGGTAGGACCCATGTACTGTGATGCTACCATGGTCGATGTCGCGCTGGGAGCGACAGTTAACGTATGGCTCGGACGGGAGCTACCCGTATCTGGCGAGGCTTGTGACCTTTTTACCAAGACCGCCAATTCATCGCCACCCAGTTCGTCCAGTCTGGGGCTCGCCAGTACCGTCATTGTGTCCACCAAAATATCTACGCCCTTTAAAGACTTCAACTGCCGCACAAAGCCTGCTGCGTTTGCTGCTGAGCGCAGAAATGCTTGGCTATGATAATATGGTATTAGAACGGTAGCGTGTGCTTGAACCAACACCGTAATAGTCCGGTAAATTTGGCCCGTATGGAGCCAAGCCGCAATTAAAGTCCGCAGGGTTGACTGCTCTGTTGGCGACGGCTTATAAGGAATGGCAAGAGTGTCTTTGTACTTTTCCGATGAGTGAGATGCCGCTGACAAGGTATTTTCTATTGCCACACGCTCTTCGAAGGCTTCAATGTCGCTAGTCATTTCCATGAGGATTTGCGAGAGTGTTGCCGGCTCGTAGTTTGGCAAAGGGTCTTCCACCGGTCGGCTGCTGTCGTCCAAACCTTCGACGTCCTCACTGTGCCCTCCGTTGTCAGTCTCATCAACGCGATACGCGCACCGACCATGAGTCAAGGCGGCCTCTATCACTAGTACCATACGTATGACGGAGGCTTGACATGCAGAATCGTCCCACGGTACCTTTTGCAATTCTTGCTGATTTACCCGTGCTTGTCGGATCTCGTCGAAGTCCATGTGCTGCTGCATATCAATCAGAGCCATGGCGAGTTCCGTAACAATATCTGTGTCATTTTTATCATTGCTGATCCCTGTGTCAAGCATTTTCTCAAGCGACGCTGAAGCACGAAGAGGACCTTGGCTCTGCTCCCGAACCGGCGTGAGCCCTCGTGTATCCGTCATTTGATTCCGCGTTGGCGTGCCTTCCGGTGCTTTCATGGTAGGAGAATGCAGGGGCGAATCGTTGCCTGACAACAGATCCTTCCCTTGGAATTCATTCTCTTGCGGTTCGGGCGCACCATCGATACTCCACATTGAGTTTGACATGGTTTCCGACCGCGAAACGGATCTTATGGAATCATCAAATTCACTGATATCTGCAGCAGCAGCATCCGAGCCGAGATCCCATCCGCGCTCTTCGGGATCTTCCGCGGCTGTGTTGTCCGGCTTGTCTGATTTCTCAACCGTGTCGTTGTCCTCCGTTCCTTCGTCAGGTTTGGCTTTGGACAACCCACTGACGAGCCAACCATTGATATAGTCGGGAGACAAGCAACCCATGATGGGTGACAGCACACAGCCAGCCATGATTTCAGTCACAAGGGATTGGACAATTGTAGAACCAAAATCATGGCGGGGTAACAAGGCCCGGACCATTCGGTGCCCCACAACACGGTTGTAATCCAATTCGCATTCTTCCAGTAATCGCGTATCAAATAATCGCCGCTCTAGTACGGCATCTTCCTCGACCGTATGGTCCTTATTACCTTGCGGTAGCGATGATGAATGCTTCACATCACGACCATCGCCACATTCTTTGCCCGATGCGTCGGCAAAGAGAAGGGCGGGCACGTCTAATCCAAACGTCACAGCCTTGTGTAGTTTACCACAAAACAAGAATTCCTTGGTCATGGCCATTTCCGATACGGGCGTGGCGTTTCGCTGTTGTTGCAAGGAAACTGCACTGGCACGGCGCTGACGGAGAGGCCCAGGGGTCGTGGACGACACGGCGGCGGTGGATGCGGTCTTTACGTGATTTGTGCCCGTTGCACTGGATGGATAGTTATTGTTGTTGTTATTTCCGTCTTGGCTGGTAGCGACTACCGCAAGGTGCGAGAGACGTTTGTTGTGTACCGACTTGCGCAAAGCACGGTATACTTTAAAGGTATGGGCGAGTACGCGTATCCATTTCAGGAGCACAACTTCCATAATGTTGACGTGCTCAACGCGAGTTGCCAAGTTGCCAAAGACGATCGCCATGGACTCGTACAAGTGTTCGAGAAAGGGCAATTTTTGAAAGGGACCCAAGTTTGTGACGAGACGACGGGACGGCACGACGGGAGCATCCTTGGACGTTCCGTGATCACCACTGGTGGGTGTGTCGTGCGTTTTGGCGGATACGGGGTACACACACCCGGTATCCATTTTGTGATACCACGAGGCCACAAAATCGCGGACAATGAATTCAACAAACAGTCCCAATTGTTGATTAATAGCGGTCGGCAAGGTTGGCCAGAGATCGTTCATAAAATCAACCGCCACGGTCCCTCGGTCAAACTGGTAATGGTACCGAGAGACGGTCTGATCGGGCGCAGTATTTTTTGAGTGTGCTTCTTGATTCGGTCCCCGCACGCGCAAGACCTGTCCCCGCAGTACATTCGGGACGGGGTAGTAACCCGCGGCGGTCATGAGGGCGGCGTAGGTTTGTTCGTCTTCGAGTCCCACCATGAGAGACGAGAGTGAGGCTTTGTGTAGTGAGGAGCGGTGCCGCAACCCCGTGGGAGACGCCAAGGGCGCGGGGGGCATCGCTCGGTCCGTACCGTTCCGGGTCGCGTCCGCCTCGGCTTGTGCGTCGCGTTGTGTCCAGTGCTCGAGTTGGTCGTACACGTGCGTGGCCAAGCCCAAACCGAGCCCGAGGCCCAAGGCAATCCCCAGCAACGTCAAGACGGAACGGTAGAAGGGTAGGAACAGGTAGTGTAGGATATGGGTGGGATATCGGTACGCCAACGCCAGGAATGCGGCAAAGAGTGGTCCCCGCCACCGTCGTATCGTGGCATGGACACCGGCAACCTGCCGCTGGAGGTTGGACCATTGCGCGTTCCAGTCGGGGGTTGCCGATGACGACGACGATTCCTCGTTCGACGCCATGTTCCGCTCGTCTGTTGCTTCCAAAATTGTCCAGGATTCTCGAGTATAACGTAGCTATGGTAAGAGTGCTCTGTGGGTTGCTCTTACCTCTCGGTGGATGGTGAGATATTCTGGCAATCGACAAGGGAGGCTGGGGGAGGTAGATTGTTACAGTTACTGTTAGTTGGTGTTAGTAGGGAGTGCATCCATGTCCTACCCAACCCAACGGCTACTGCATTTGATTAGTATAACAGTTGCTACCATATGCCAGGTACATTCGGTACGGCACGAGTGAGACCGATAGAGCTCGAACTCGAGCTCACAGTCACTCACCGCCGCCGACCACTTCGTTTGGTGTAGGCTAGAGGGTTAGGTTTTATTCAAACAGGCGGGGAGAACACCCGGAGTACCTTTGGAGATGTCTCAAGATGTTAGCAACTATGGGAAACTGTCTATCGTCTAAAGAATCTAGTCTAATTCTGTTTTTGGATGGGATTATCCTTATCTCCCACGAGCGTACTTACAACGACTACCTACCTACTACGGGTGCTCGAGACGGGGACACTATTCATCCTTATCTCCCACGAGCGTACTTACAACGACTACCTACTTACAACGGGTGCTCGAGACGGGGACACTATTCACCAACCCGCATTCACAGGAAATGCGGTTTTTGGGCCAAATTTCCGCAAACAACCGCAAAAAGGTTTCACAGTCAGAATTTCAGCATACTAACAGTAAGTTACCCTACTAATTGAACTGCAATTTCGCTCGATTCACGTAGAGCCAGTACAAAATAGAAACCCAAACCCAAAGTAGCCCATAATTTTACTAGAGTAACTTGAGGACAATTAGTTACAGCAATAAGATCTACTATGCTTAGCTGAGCTTTTCCAAGTAAACACAAATTCAATATAAGTTAGTAAGCAAAAGTGCTTAATTTGGGTTGAAGATTACTGAGTGTAGTCAGAGCAATTCTTTTGACAATAGTGAATGCCTTCAGCCAGCCAATTCCATATGTTTTACCTTAAAAATAGGAATTACATGAATAGCAGTAGTTGCAGCCAAGTTGGCACCTGGACAACTTCTGGATGTTTGTATTTTAGTGTTGTTTTTGCTGTTTGCTGTCGCTATTGTGACCACGACGAGAAAGACGGACTAGCCTAGCGGCGTCGGTTGCGTCGGGATTGTAGACTGTTGCCGGCAAGCGATGCCAGCCTTGAGATGCCGCAATGCTGCTCTGTTTTTTGATTGATTCCAAATCAAACAGTTGTCGCAACACATGCAAGAGCCAAACATTGTAGACATCCATTTTTCCAGGATAGCAATTGTGCAGACAGTCTCCTTGATGCGAACGATGGTCATCAGGGCGCAGGACATTCAAAGCGTAAGCGTCCATGATATGCACTTCCAGTGTTGCGTTGTGCTTGGCAAACTCCTCAATAACTAATTGATTCTGGTGCTGGTAATCATACCAGTGATACTTCAGGGTGTGGTTGTTGTATAAGGACAAGTTGCTAATATGCGCTTCCATTCTTTGCAAGTCGTTGACTGGGGCTTCAAATTTATGACACTCAGGATGACCCGGTACGGACGTCCGCCAGAAAAGCTGACAGGACATTCCCATTGCGTTGCACTGGCGTTTCCAAACTTTCAGCTCCCGAATGTTCTCTCGAATGCCCTGCATTAGCTCATCATCACCCACGTAGTGTGCACCTCGGTTCAAAATGACAACGTTGGGAAAGGGTTCTTCGTCCAGAGCGGCCGAGAGGTTGGTGAGCTTGTCATCTCGTCGGTATGATATGCGTGAACGGCCATTACATAATAGATCCATCACGTTTGTGCGCAATTCCCGCGACTGGTGCTGTAGATTCTGGTGTACGTGGTGACCAAGTAGCTGAAGCAACGAGCTGAAGTGTTCCCAGGAGAGAGAGTCCCCCGCTATCAGGATGTTGCTGTGCTCAAGGACTTGACAAGCATTTCGCGGACCTTGCCAAGCAGTCCATTCACACTTCTTGCGATGAGCATTGTGCGGTTGCCAGACATAGGACGTGAAGTTCATTGTTTGGTAGACATCAGGCTCACCGTAGCAGCGCAAATGGGAGGTTTGCGTGATGTACGAAGCTGGGCCATGAACGGGGACCCACTGGCCATCGCGAATTTGTGGGACGCTGCAAAAGGGACGATTTTGATGTGTGTGTTGCCAGGTTGCGAGAGATTTTTTTTCTTCCGCTTTTGTCTTGGTGATAGGCATCAAAGAGAATTTTGACGCCTGTGTACTGTCCTGGGGTGTCATTTGCATTGAGCTTGTAATCTTGTGGGAGGCCGTCCAATTGTCGTAGGCAACCACATCCAATACGCTGCTGCGTGTGGTGATCTCAAGATGTGCAGTGTCTTCCATTGCGAGTGTCTTGATTTCGTTCAACGGTCTCAACAAACTTTTGATAACACTAGTACCGGTTCCACTGTATTTTGTTGCGAAGCCCAACCACAGCTGGACTACCATCACGGACGATAAGCAAACCGAGAGGAGAATGCATGCTCTACGATTCATGATGATGATGTTGTTGCGGTCACTTGATTGCTACCGAGAGACTAAAGAGTGTGTGCTTTTGAAAAGAATTTTGGATGTTGTGAGGAGTTGCGCTTCCAGAATGAATCTAACGATTCAGCAAACGCAGTGCCGTCTGTGTTGTCCTGGTTGCGGTATATTGTTGAACGTGTGATAAAGGACTAGCTGCTTACGTTAGTATCCGCTGATACGACGGAAGAGTAGAGCTTGAAAGGAACGCCTTTGATAAGAAGACCCCGAGCTGGAAATGTGAGACTAGCTGTAAGACTGGACTTTCTGTGAAGCTTGTAAATGAAGGGCCGAATGGGCTGTATGGTTTCATACCTTTTGGCGACAAACACTTGTTAAATCCGTTTGTATAGCGGAGGATTTCATTCCCGGTTTTTTTTGTTTAAAAGAAGTATCTTATGCGCTATTTTGTGATCGCCGAAAGCGCCATATAAGTATCCAAAATATCATCACCCAAGTGAGATATTTGTTCTTTGCCAAAACGGTGCAAGCAAGTGGCTTAAGCTAAGTAACCAATGTTGGCGACCCAACAAAACTATTTGGTCTCATAAGTCGGGCTTCGCGTGTTCCTCCTGCACGACACACACATGGGTTATGAACCTAATGAGCGGGGATGGCCGTGTGGACCTAAAACTAAGGAATGAAAACTCCTTGCACGACTCATCCACGTCATACCCAGAAATGCTTTCGATCCGGTGTTGTCTTAGCATTAGTATTGCACCACTTACTAGGGTGTTTACGACAATCTAACATTCGAGTGCATTCAATCGCTAGATGATAGTTTACATTATGCGTATAATCTAAATTGTTTCCTGCTTGTTGGAAACCATACTAAATCCGTTGGACTTGACGTATGAAAATGAATGTGGTGAGATCCAATGTTAGAATTGGAGTTCTTGCCAATCTCACGTAATTCTGTTAGGGACTTGACATATGAAAATGAATGTGGTGAGATCCAATGTTAGAATTGGAGTTCTTGACAATCTCACGTAATTCTGTGTAGAGAGATTCGTTCTATCCCTTTTTGAAATGTAAATGCTGCTTTCGTGAACCCTTCTTGATTCAGGCTCCTTTCACATATTGACCTTGATTAATGTACTGCGACACTTGGGTTTCTTGGTTGGGTTCATCCGTCGCTTGGGTCCTACGCTTAGTTGACAGTGAGCTTTGCCACAATCAGAACCAGTACACTGTAAAAAAGCTTCAGAGAAGCCAAAAATTTGAATATGGGTTACTGACTGTGGGTGTGATCCTAGCAACTCTTCTGTTGTTCCTTTGTTGTCAATTCTTTGTGGTCTGTTACAGTATGCCTCCTTATGACATGTCTCATGGACATGATTCACCTATTATGGATGTCACAAGTGTGAATCAAAACTATGCACATGGAGTTAAGGAGGCGCGCACAGAAATATTGTCAGCCTTATTTTGTGGCCACGTGGACTCACAATAAAGGGTGCATTTGTACAATTGCTATGTTTCCGGAGGTGCATGTGTTTAGTCCTTACTTGTCAGTTTACAAGACCAAGGTACAGTGAAATACAATTGAAACATAGGAGATACAATTGCGGGAACAAAAGGGGTACCACAAACCACATGGTGGGATTGAACAAGATCCTATACTCACCATAGGTATCACGCAAGGAACTTATAGTTCCGAAAGTATATATACATGTGAAAGAAATGCTGCCTATTGAGATTATGGCAGCTGTGGAAGATCAAAGATTCAATGGCCTTTTGTGGGATTGTTCACTGGACTGAATAACAGATTGACTAGTTTGTAGAAGGTAATCACCCACTCATTGTTTTATAAGTTCATTGATCCAAATTGCATTCTACGCATAGGTCCTCATATCCACTGTCTAACCTGTGGGGAGCTTTGTCAACAAGTTGAGTTTTACAGTCCCTAAGTCTCTTAGGTGTATTGCAGGTTGTTTGTCTCAACGCCCACCTTTGTTTACCACTCACTATCCTAACAGTGATCTGTCCTACGGTTGTGCTTTGGTAGTACTCCGTAACATGGTCTTTGGATGTATAGGTATAATTGGAAGCAAAAGGATTTGCACCGTCAGAGTAATGCACATCTCATTCTATCTTGCCAATAATTAAAAGCAGCACATACAATTTCAGCATTCACAGTCAGATGCTTTGAAAAAGTGTATTTGAACTTCTGGCAAAGCAACAAAAGAATTCTTTTCACCAACATTAAATTGCCCCTTGCTTGTACTACGCATGCCTCTATAGGCATTCAAATAAACCATGCCCGGCTGCAGTAGAATCATTGGACAATGCAATTGGGTGACTCAACCAGGAGTTCACAGCTAGTACCTTCCACCAGGTGTATTGAGAATCTTTTTATTTGCAAGAGAGAGTTACTATTTTCCAATTGTCAGAAATACATGTTTTCAGAAGACAGCTGAGCAGTGGCACTAGAGGGTAGTACATCTTGCATATTCAGCATGCATATGGTGGGTGGCTTCAAAATTGCAAGCATAATAGCAGGAAAACTCTGAAACTTTGGTCATTATCTG